>NW_027312299.1:0-32576 GCF_040954645.1 Diabrotica undecimpunctata | reverse complement strand
CGCGCTATCTCAGAGTAGAAATCAGCTTCAAGAGGTTCTAGGAAATAATGTAAGTGTATTTACAGTTCGTCGAAGATTACATTAATTTGGTATGCAAAGTTGCAGACGAGCAACTGGGCCCAAATTACTTCCGTGGCACAGAGTGGCTAGACTACAATTTTCCAACATTTGGATTTAGGACAATGGAGTAATGTTATTTTTACGGATGAGTCGAGATACTATCTTCACTCATCAAGATGGGGAGAGAACGAGTATGGGCGTCGAACTGGAGAGAAATTTGTGGAGTGCGCTTTCAGTCCCTGCGTTAGCCATGGAGGGGATTTGATGATGGTATGGGCAGGATATCTCGAGAGGCGCACACTGGATTGGTATTTATTGAGGATTCGTTTGACTGCACACCGGTATATTGAGGAAATTTTACCGAATCACGTAGTACCCTTTTCTCAATATATCGGGGATAATTTTTTATTAACGCAAGAATGCGCGACCCCACTCTGCATTGTGTGTCACCCAATATTTAGAGGAAGTTGGTATTAATAAAATGAACTGACCAACGTGTCGCCAGATCTGTAGAAATATTAGAGGTCGCGAAGTCGCACCAGCCTGGATTAACGAACTTTGCTTGGCTCTAGAAGAGGAGTGGCAAACATCCAGCAAGATGATATTCGCAACCTCATAGACAGCATAAGCCGACATTGACAGGTAATTATAGAGGCTAGGGGAGGCAATACAAAGTATTAAGTTATTTTTTTAGTAGTATTTTTTCTTTGTTATTTCCGTACTTAGGTTAAGTTACATTTGTAAAGTTGTTTTTTTTTTTATGTTTTTGTTATTGTTATCATTGTTCATTAAAACCAAGATCATATCGTTGCTGTTAGTCATTATTTAAATACAGTGCTTCTGGGATGTCGACATGATATTTCTTCGATATCAGTTACCAAAGACCCCATCGTCGAATTACAAATTAATACAAAAGACAATGGTAATAATAGGGAAAAGTCGTTAATTGTGGGTGGCAAAGTCATTTCGCTCCTAAAAATGAACTAATTCCTATTTTTCACATGAAACAAAAAACATAATATTTAGAAGACATGGTTGCAACCAAAAAACAAGGTTTTACGAAAATCAGCTACATGAATTATTCCACAGGATGTTTCAAAGTTGGGATAAAAAACCACCTTTCGATTAACAACGTATAATAAGTCAAATGCAAAATTTTATTAAAAAACTCACTATACTAAATTAAAGTTTATAAATTTTTACATGGTGTGTTAAAAAAATCATCAACATTGGGCCTAAAAATAAAAAAACTGAAATACTTTGAATTTGACCAAAATTTTCTCCGTTGCGTTTTTCTTTGCATCTGAGTGTATTTTTTTACTCTTCGAGGTTTTTTCGTATGACTTATAAATTTTAAGACATTTGAAAAAAAAAACGCGGTTTTTTTTACCATTAAAAAACAAAAATTTTTTACTTTAAAACATTTTTTTTTATTAAGCACTTGAATTGGTCAAACTTACAGATAATTAAAACATTATATAAAGTAAATTGTGAAGCGGTTACCGATTAATTTCTTTTGTGGTGTTAATTAATTTTCTCGAATTTTTTTACCAAAAGAAAAACAAAAATAAACATTCGTTAAACGCTTTAAAAAAGTTTTTGAAGAGTTTTGTCCCAAAAGTTCTTCAGTTTTTGGATATTTTACGTTGAAATATTCGATTTGTAATTTGACAAATAAGAACCTACTTTTCATAAGCTACAACTCTGCCTCTACTGAGTCTACAGATTTCATAAATACACTTATAGAATACTTACTTTTTGAGTTATTTGCTTAGAATTAGTCATTTTATCATTTCCGGACTTATTATGAACGTATGTTTTTTCACCTCCGAAAAGGGTTATTTTCACCTCCCCAGTGGGGCTTGAGCCCAAAAGTGAAGAAGAGTATAAGAGAAACCTAAATCTAAATTTTCAAGCAAATCCGTCGTGACCATGAATTGGATACTCGGGTGTCAGAATAAAAGGTAAACTGGAAGCATGTCAATGTAGAAAATAAGTAGGACTCTAACCTGCTAAGAAAGCTTGGTCAAAAATGCCGAATTGGATAGGCTAGAATAGTTTGTGGTGGAAGGCCTCTACCGATCTGGTAATAATTGAATAACATAGTCAGTACAATCAAACAATTAATAAAAACTATTATAATCCATTCGCTAACCGCCTGGCTATTATGCGCAGGGCATCCATCCATTAGAAACCAAATTTCTTTTTCATCGGAAATCACTTTCTATGTCATCCTTTTCAGTTCAGTAGATCTTTTTATGTAGTAACTCGAAAACTAACTTATTTAAATTTTATCATAGAAAATGATCCAATAATGTTATTGTCTGAATATTCGTAGCCATACAGCGCAGCTATTTTTCGAGAATATTGTGAACGACTTTCAACAATGTCTTAACTTAGATTTTTTAACATTTGGTTTTACTATTGAATGCAACTCTAGTCATTAGTAAACAAAATGTTTTTTTCAAAGTCTGTTGATTTTTACTAGTCCTCTGTTTCTTGTTTCTTCAAATCAATGTTGTTTCTTCACAAAATCATTGTACTATTTCACAGTAAACGTGATACTATTTAAAAAATATACAGTTTTTTTGCAACTTTGGAATGTACGTAATTTGGAGATTAGTTTCAACAGCTGTTATCAAAGATATTTTTATATGAGATTAACCAAAATTGATTGTAATGAGTAATATACATTATATTTGCTTTGGAGTTTCGATTTCAATCCGGAAATCGTAAATAAAATATAATTTTCATTACATCAAATATGTGTTAAACTTGCTACAAAAAAACAGCTGGAGTTGTTCTCAATACTCCCACTTTCCCATTGAACTATTGGCGAGAAGTTTCAGCGATTTGAAAGATACATATTTGATGATGTTTCACCCACTTTGAATACTTGGCTGCTAGGTTATGAACAGTGATTATAATGAGTTGCCATCGATCTTTTTGGTTTGCACTTATAGCGAAGCTACTTAAATGTATTAAACCTTTGAGGTCCCATTGATTCTGTTTTAAACTACAATCTTTTATATTTGATTTATGTAATAATCTTGATAACATTTCCTCCACTTGTTAATAATAAATAAACATAAAAACTTACCATTTAAAATGTATAAAGGGTACTGTTATCGACAAAAATGAACTTCTCCACTATATACTGCTAATGAAATTTGAAGACCATGTTCCAAATAATAACGTACCACAAGAATTAACTTAAATTAACTAAAACTAAACTGTAACTGCACAACTTTCTCTGTTAAATATGCAGAAAAATCACTTTAACACAATATATGCGTCCAAACTAAAAACACGATTCCCGGAAAAACTTCAATAGATATTTTACCGCGAAAAATTCAGACTCGACACACGCGGATGAAAGACAAACTACCGCCAGTAGCTGAGAAGCAACTAACACCGATGTTACCTACGTGCCATACGTGTATCGAAATTCAATATCAGTGGAGGCTGTTATCATATCAATAATATTATTGCTTATCTGAATTAGCATTATCGCATTGAGGGGTAATATATTATGATTAGGGATTTGAACGTTGTGTATTATAATTCGTATTTAGAAACATTTATTAGTCGAGACCTTGCGCAGTGACGCTAAGAAATCTACTACAGGGGTTGTACAAACTTTTACATATAGATGCAAGTATTTGCAGTTGAGACAGATATATACAGTCCTTTTAACCTTTTTGTATTATTTTGTTAAACTTGTAAGTATATAAAAATATAATTCATTTGAAATGAAATAGCATTCGAAATCGATATTGAAAGAAGCACAAATAGATTAAATACTACTACTTTACACTGAAATTACCACAAAAAGATTTTCCTGTCATGATGGACGTTGTGGTAATATATCAGACAATTCAATGGTAATTTGCTAGGCGTTTTCTGCATGATTTAAATGATGGAACTTGTGGATAATATAGCAGAAAATTATGAGATACACACTATTGTACTATTTTTTACTGGAATTAACCACAATTTTAGTCTAAAATATGATTATTTTGACGTTTCGTTTTCCACTTCGAAAATCGTTCTCAAAACACCTTGACAAAACATCATCTATATATCTAGACTATACTGTGGGTTTTAAATTTTCTTTAGAAATAATATTTGTTTCAAAATCTTCCATAAATATATTCGCGAATAATGAAGATAGAACAGAGCCCACCGCTTAGACCAAATTTTTTTTATAGAATTCATTATTTAGTTAAAAATAGCTGATAAATTTAGTCTTGTTTTAGCTGTCAATTTATCTATCATAATTCTTTAATTTTGTTTTGAAAGTCTTATCTAATGGCATAAAATTATTATATTAGAACTTACTAAAATATTGTGATTAAATTTAATATTCCGATCATTTTAATTTAAAAATGCGTATTCTTATAAATATGTCTTTATTATTTGTCAGTAAAATAGAAACTGATGACATCAGTATGAAAAAGTAATGGAAATAAAATACCTGGGATTACACTGTTCAGCTATGGAGACCTGAACAAAGAAGTGAAAGATCAAGTACACAAAGCAAATAGACTGACAGGATGCCTTAACAATACTATATGGCGAAACAGACACATTAACACTGAGTTGAAGTCACGAATTTATAAAGCTAGTGAAGACCAATAATGACAAATGTCCTCAGAAACAAGACCCAACATAGCCACAACGCAAAGGCTACTGGAAACGGCAGAGATGAGAGTACTGAGAAGAATTAAAAGGAATACGCTTGAGAGATCGAAAGAAAAATGAAGACATTAGAAGAAAATGTAACGTGCAGTGTATCAATGAGTGAACACAAAATAGAAAAAAAAACAATGGAATAACCACATAAGCAGAATGGAGGAGACTCGTGTCGTCAAAATAGCAAGATATAAGTCACCAATTGGCAGAAGAAATATCGGACGACCGCGCAAAAGATGGAGGTGACAACCTTTCATAGAGGTATTAATCCGCCAATGAACAAGCAGAATTGCTTATAAAGAGGAAGAAGAGAAAAATTTGGTTCAACGTCACCGCCCTAACAAAAACCAAACTAATAGAGTGCTAATTTGTAATCCCTGTACCGTTATGTAAGTATACTTGCAATAAACTTGTATTAAATTTGTTTCATGGCAGTTCATGGGGGTAGAGTTCCGTCCATATAAAGCCCCTCCTACCTAAATTACAACTTCACCTTCCTGTGGCTTCAACTCCTGTTTAAAACCACGTTTTGTCGATCGAGTATGGGCGGTATAACTGTAATACCAAATGTGTACTAAATGAATTATAACATATCGGCATGTTTGGAAGCCAAAGCTGGCAAATCCCAGCACCAGTCTACCATTAAGCTAGGCCAGTAATCTAATTATAGGCGTAAAAAACAATATACTTAGAGAATCGGTACTCTGCCTCAGATAAGAACGGGTCTACACAATGACGACTGCCGCTATGAAAATAAAAACGAAGTGGAAGAAGAAACATGTGTTACGATTAGGAACAATGGAACATCAACTTATTTAATACAATAGATCAGGAACTTAAAAGAGCTGAAAGATAAGCACATGAATATCTGTGCAATCCAAGAGACTAAAGAAAGGGAAAAGACAAACAAACTGTGGATAATTTTTGATGTACGATAGTGGGTTAGAAAAAACTAGGAGGCAGGAGTTGGTAAACAAATCAACCGAAAATATAAAGATCATATAGAGAGACTGAAACACAGACTTCGTATTGTGTCGTTGTACAGTCCAGAAGACTGTAAACTAAAAAGTGAAAAAACAGAGAAAAAATATGGTGGTGTGACTTTAATAGGAGAAATCACAAAAAGTATTGCAAAATATACTTGAACATAATATCTGGAGATTAAGTACAGCTGTGTCTATGTTTAAAAAATGAGATCAGCAGAACAGAATCCTTCAATTATAGAACCAATAATCTTAATAATCTTCTAAATGTAATTAAAATTGATCACCAAAAGTGATAACTAATAAAATAAATAGTCTCACAACATTAGCAGGATGAACAAGGTTTTTAGATCTGGAACATCGTGTAACAGACGCTGTATTTATTATACGACAAACATCAGAAAGATCTATCGAGAATAATAAAACAGCATTTTTGTGTTTCGTAGACCTGTGAAAAAGCTTTAATAGAAATCAGTTGGAGGAAGTTATAGAATTTATTTATTTATTTATTACCGGGATAATCCCAGTAATAGTAAAAGACAATAATATAGAAATAATAAACTTATGAAACTAAACAAGACCTCTTATATTGAGTCAAACTGATGTTAAATAATTCTCCATCCGAGTTATTCAAAAATATCTTACATCTGTGTAACGTATTATTACTACCATATGATGAAAGGGTGTTATTAAAAGTAGTTATATGGAGCAAACCTAAATAAGGAATATTAAATCTGATTTACTCAGAAGGTAAGAGCAATCAGCCTATTTATAACAGCCTCTAATGTGTCAATATAACATTGAAAGCATGGTGACCAAATCACACAACATATTTCAAGAAGGATCTAACATGGCAATAATAAATGAATCTAGTCGTTAATAGAAAAGTACTTATAATTTCTTGTGAAAAACCCAAGTAATTTAGACGCCTTTATCGATATTAAGTTTATATGCTCCACCAAGAAAAGCTTACATCTAAAGTAATTTTTAAGTCTTTAATGGAAGAGACATACTTAAGAGGTTGCTCATCAATGAAATAAGTTGTACCAATTCTGTTCACCTCTCGGGCAAAACTGATATAACGACACTTATTAACATTTTAATGAAGATCATTCTACCACTGCAGTTGTATAAACGATCAAGATCAGCTTGTAAAACGCGCTATCTCAGAGTGTATAAACGATCAAGATCAGCTTGTAAAGACAATTGATCTCTAAAATCTTCAACAACCCTCCAGAACTTCAAGTCATCAGCAAATATTAAACACTGACTACTTAAAACATAGCTCACAATATCATTGACAAATATGTTGAAAAAATAGGTAATGTATATCCTTCCTGAGAAAACACTTGAGGTGACCATTATTGACTGAAATATTATCATCAATCTTAACTCTTTGACTACGACTTAACAACGAATTTTTGATCCATTTAACAAACTGAACATAAAAAAAAGGTTTCAAATAAAAAATGTAGCTGAGATAATTTTTAAACAAAAATGATGATTAGCACTTTTTGTGTAGAATGAACCGTTCTCTCAGAAACAACGATTGAAGCAACGGTCGATTTTGAATATAAGTTCCGAGCGCGAAATCAACGTTTAATAAAATTTGTATCAGCTCGACGTAAAAATTCGATATCTTTTGATCCAAGTGTCCTATGGACAAAAAATTAAGATGCATTTTAAAGGCAAAGAGTGCAGCTTTCGTATGCAGTTGTTATATTTTGCCGGCGGAGCCGGAAGTGGCGACATATACAGATTGAACGAATTTAAAAACGGAACATACGAAATCAATGTATTTCGGCTCAACTCCGCTCTAGGTGGTTGGCCAACAAAAGGTTGTCAAATAATTATATTATAAAAATCCAATACTTCAGCGGGCTGCTGGATTCTGAATTCTTTCAAGAAACAAGTCAAAACTCCACCCAAATAGGTTGCCTAGAATTACTGAAAAAAACTAGACTACACAAGCAGTTATTATGCTGTCAAACCACTTATCGCTTCCTTATAGTCCAAGAGATAGAGCCGAAATTTTGAACTGATCAGTAATATGACATTTCTCGATTGGAATATATTCATTGTAACTGGGTTAAGACTTTGCCTTACAGGCGGACGCCCCTCGTGGTACAGGGGGTGGCTATACAGGGATGAAGTTGTCATTTTTTTTCGGAAAAATTAACGATCGATAATATGGCTGAAAATTTGCCCAGAGGTATATTTAAGAAAAAAATGTGATTTGTAAAGTAAATATGACTTTAGTTTGAAAAAAAAAAAAACATTATCATATCATTTTAAAACTACAAAATATTCTATAAAAGATTCAGACGATGACGTAGAGTTTTATCAAATGTTTTAGAAAAGTTTTTTCTAATTTTTTTTTTCTTATCGGAAAAATCGTTTGAAAATTTTTGGAAAAAAAATCATGGTATAACTGACAGAAAATCGAAATGATTCTACAAATTAGATTTTTACCTCAAAAAATTACGAAAATTGTTATTTACGGAAATTTTTTTGGAAAATTTTGAGGAAAACTCTACTTGGCGCTTTTCAGAATAATAACAGAAGTGAGCATACAAAATTTCAAATCAATCGGTATAAAAATATCATAATAAATATCAGTTTGAAAATTGTTACCGAGACCTAAAATGCGCAGGCAAGTGGTACATTTGATCCCGTTTTATGGCTCCCTGTAACAACCCAGCTGTCCGCCCTTTTCGATTTAGAGTTTTTAGGGGCTAAATAATGAGCCATGAAAATGGCGGACATATTACTTATCGTTAATTTTTCCCTAAAAAATTGCAATTTTCACCCCTGTCCGCCACCCCTTATGTATCCACTCTCGCGTCCGCCCTTAGGGATTTCGTCTAGTTATACCAAGATCTTACTCTGGGCAAATTTTTAGCCATATTATCGATCGTTAATTTTTCCGAAAAAAATGACAACTTCATCCCTGTATAGCCACCCCTGTACCACGAGGGGCGTCCGCCTGTAAGGCAAAGTCTTAACCCAGTTACAATGAATATATTCCAATAGAGAAATGTCTTATTACTGATCAGTTCAAAATTTCGGCTCTATCTCTCCGACTATTAGGCAAGCTCCTCTTTCCTTTAAAGGAGACAGATAGTTGAACGATATTTTATACAATGTCTATCACCGGGTATGGATTTATTTTTTGTCCAAGTTTTATATTGGTCCACTATTTCAAATGCAGTTCAAACAGACATATATTAAATTGTATGTTCCGTTTTAAATTCGTTCAATCTGTATGAACCATCTTTGTGGTACTACGATTTTTTAATATTCCTTAATGATACACAAGATGTTCGTGGTGGTAAAAATACTATGGACAACACAACGGATGGTGATGATAAGGATCAAGAGAATACAGTTAGTAAATACTACATTAATTCATAGCGTATTTTTTTATTGTTTTGTAAATTTTAAATATTGGTACAAAAAATTCAACAAAAAGGTACAGAAAATGATGCCATATATGTAGTGCGAACTACCTTCATTTTGACAGTCAACTTTTCCTTAGTTTAGTAAATATTGCATGCACTTATTTCTCACATTTTTTGCTACTTTACTAGCATCATTCCGATTTGCAGTCACTTGAAGGTCTACCAGCCCTCGCAGCTCCAGAACTGGGTTTCTATCTGAACTGTTGAATTTACTTGGAATATAAGTAGCGCTTGCCTTGTGTCTTAAAAAAATGTGCAAATAGCAACAAGCCAAGACAACAATATCCATTTTCCATGTTTCTCAAATATATAGAAGTATGAAAGATTCTAAATCTATTGGCCAATATCCCAAAAGTTTTCTCAACAATACGTCTTGCTCTTGATAAGCGGTAGTTAAAGACCATACGTTTATAGTTCAATTAATTTTTGTTGAATGGTTTTAGGAAATTTGGCTTTAATGCAATTGCTTGGTCCTCAATAAAAGCAAATGGTAGTTTTGTAGTACTAGTCAGTGGCCTTGCTTCGGGTGGTAAATGTAAATCATTGTTAAGTAATCTTTTATAAAACTTGGTATTGTTGATTACGCCTCTGTCTGAAATGGCTCCATTAGTTCGGACATCGCACATAATAAATTCGTAATTTGAATTTACGACCGCCATTAATACTATGCTATGAAATTTCTTATAATTCCAAAATAAGGATCCACTGTCTGGTGGTGGTATTATGCGTACGTGCCTGCCATCTACAAATCGGAGGGACTTAGGAAATTGCCATCTAGTTTGAAAACTCTCGGCAATATTTCTCCATTCGGGCTTCAGTTGCTGGCATCTAAAACAATACATTACCTCAGTTAAAATTGCAATCTAGAATCTAGACCTATGTCTATTATCTAATAAATGTAAAAGTACTAGTCAGTCTGAAGAGTCTCTTACTCTTACTAAAAATAATTCACAATCAGTTCCCCGACTCACGAATCCGAAACCCTCGAGGTACACAAGTAAAGTGACTAGCCAGCAGCTTCACTTGTGACAAATAAAAAAAATACTTCAAATGGTGGCTGATCGATTAATGAAGAACCGTTGTTACAAGGTCAATTGTAGCCCGTACAGCAGCAGTAGGGGCAGCAGCAGCATCAGCAGCAGGAGCAGCAACACCAGGAGCAGCAGCTGGAGTCAGGTCAATTTGTAAATTTATGGAATGGAGAATGTGCTTCAACACCAGAATTAAGACCGGCAGGAAGTTCAATGGTTAGTTACTTTTCACGGTATTCTGATATATAACATGTTAGACGACTAGATACATATTTTTTGTAAGATGTAATAAACAGAAAGATTTTACTTGTCACTATCGCACTTACCTTTATATAATCCTGCAGTACTCTTATTTATTTGCTTTACAGGTTTCGGGTATTAAGATGCTTAAACTAGGAGTTAATATGACAGTACATATGACAGTATGATATGTACTTCCAGTAGCGAAAAAATCTGATCGTTGCACTTAGCCTCTCATGTAGTGATATAGCTTCTCTAATGTTGGCGTCTTGCTTCTTTATAATTGGTGTTACTAACTGCAACAATTCTAGATAAGCATCCTCACTCATTCTTAAATAGTTTGACCAATCAGAAGGTTCAAAATGAAGTTCCTTTAATAAATTTAAATGCGAAAGTGTATTTTCTTTCAGGAGCCAATTTTTACTCCATCTACTTCTCCTTTTTTCGTGGTTTTTTAGTGCTAAGCACAAGGCGGCCGCAATTAGGCTATCTTCGTCCATCACTGAACTGTGTAATACAAATGACAACTGACAACTAAACTGATCGTCTAACCACGTCTAACAACCCAAACTGAACTGACAACCTGTTCTGAAACTGAAACTAAACGGAAAACTGATCTGACCATCTAAAAGTACCTTTAAACGTCACAAAAATAAACATTCATCATAAGTTAAAAACAAAAAATAATGCAAAAGAACTGCAAAAATTCTCGCTGGACTCGCTTGATGTGGAAGTAGTTAAAAATCAAAAAGTATTTTTCTTCACGTAACTTCACTTCTGTAGGACACTTCTATCAAAGAAAAGAAATACTGGTCATATACTGTAAAGCACAAAGGGCTTCAGTTAACATATTGATTTATGTCTACTTTTTTTTTTTGTTGCAGTGCTACGTAACTAGGAAAATGCTGGAAAAGTTTTTTTCTACCAACAAAAATGTTTTTATATATTTTTATTATATGTACCATACTTAATCAATATTGCTAATTTACATTAATTATATTAATTCAGGTATCCCAATCAGCTTTTGGATTCTAAAATTGATTTAATTGGCTTAATTGTAAAAGTTACGTCCCAAGAAAAAACGAAAAAACGTAATTTTTTCGTTTTTTATTTTTTTTTGTTCGGTGGGTTGCAATCAATTAAAATTTTTCAAAAATTCACACCGTATAGTTGAGGGTCTTACAATACTTGTTTATTTTTTTATAGACCTATAGGTTAACTGTACATTAGACATAAAAATGAATTTTTTTTCAAGAAAACTTTTTTATTTCAAACTTTTTTTTGGAGGTGGCTGCAGGTCTAGTTTGTTTTCTATTTTGTAAAAAGACATATTTTTTATTTTTTCTAGATTTTTTCCGTCAGGTGGGCCACCTTTAAAAGCCCAAAAAAGTGTTTTTAGGGTTTTTTTTGTGGGTATTCCCCATTTTATACACTTCAAAATAGATCAGAGGTTTTTTATAGGTTATATATATAATTTAAAGTAACAGTCATTTAGAATATTAAAAAATTTGGCTAAACATCTTTAAACCCCAAATAACCATATTTTTCAGGGTTTTTTGCGGGATTAATCATATTTTTGAGTTCGATACAACCTCAATTATATATTTTATTTTATACGTTTTATGTAAATAAAAAATAAAACTCGCACAACTCGCGCAATTTTAGCCTGGTACTCCCAAAAACGTCATTTTTTTTCGTTTTTCATTTTTTTTTTTCGGTGATTGCAATCAAATTAAAAATTTCAAAAAAATTCACACGCATAGTTGAGGCTCTTGCAAAGCTTGTCTATTTTTAATAGGCAGGTATGCTGGGTGTATATGACTTAAAAATGCATTTTTTTTTTTCGAAAAAAGCGTATAACTTTTTTATGAAGTCTGCAGGTGTATTTTTTTTTTATTTTTTTGTATATAATCAAAAAGTATATTTCTAATTTTTTTCCAAATTATTTCGTTTTTGAAGGTGTCATCTTTAAAAACCCGAAAAACTGGTTTTTTAAGGTTTTTTTACCATAGGCTTAACTTCAAAATCGATCATGATATAAAAGGTTTTTTTATAGGTTATATATAATTTAAAGTAACTGAAACATTTAGGACATTAAAAAATCGGGCAAAATTCCTTTAAACCTCCAAAAACCATGTTTTTTCAAGCTTTGTAAGAGTTTTTTGCGGGGTTTATACCAATATTTAAGATCGGTACAACCTGATTCAATACGTCTCCAATTCATATCTAAAAAATATATGACAACTAATATATTCAGAGCCTCAAATAAGAGAATACTACCATCGTTTATGCGAAAAAAACAGGTTTTCAAGCGTATTCGGGGATTTTTACTTTATTTGCCAATTTTTTTTACCTTTCTACATCATTAAGCCGTATGTTTACAAAAACTGTAAAATAACACAAAATCCTGTGTTTCTAATATTCAGAGAAGCTAACAATTTCTTGAAACATGCTTGAAACAAGTATTAGTAATTAGTATAAAGTAAAAACTCCCCAAATAACCCTTGAAAACCTAGTTTTTCGCATAAACGATGGGTATATTTGCTTCTTTAAGACCCTTTCTTGTTTCATATATCCTTTGAATATGAATTGGCAACGCATTGATCCAGGTTGCAACGATCTCAAAAAATATTAAGCCCGCAAAACTCCCAAAACTCTTCTGAAAACATGGTTTTTTTGGATGTTAAAAGGTGTTTTTGCCCGATTTTTTGAATGTCCTAAAGGACTTTACTTACTTCAAGTTCTCTGAGAGAGAGAATTATCTCTCCTGATGTCAACCAATATGTAGCTTCGCCGTTTTAAAAAATTTTATACTGTTTGTCCTTTTTTCGTGTAGTGTTAATTGTATAATTATTATGTTTTATAACATTCTCAATGAATAGGGCAAATTTGACGAAATGCCCCTGAAGATGCTCTAGGACCGAAAGTACTTGGTTAAGATTTTTTTCATTTGATTAAAGTTCATTTATTCGAGCATTCAACCTTATATCAAAATATACATTTTTGTTCAAAATCATCTCGCTCACTATCTTGTTTGAAACATTTTTTTTCTACGGCGTACAGATTCTTGTTAAATCGATGTTTCCCCTCCCACCCTACGGAGGGGGTTTTTAGGGGGAAGCCTGGGGTACTAGTGACAAACTTTTTTGCTTATTTTTTTGGATCCCAAAATTGACATTCTCAGTAAAATAGCTTATTTCTCTTGTTTTTTGAGATCAAATATCTGACAACTGGACTATTAGTATACGTTTATACGATATTAATTTGATCGGTAGACGTTATTTGAGGGAGATATGAATCATTTTCAGAGAAGCATATTTTCAAGATATTAATAATCATCAAGAATTATAGCACAGACAATAATTAATTGCGTTAATTTAATTAACAATCGGCCACCCAGTTTTAAAAATACAAGATCGTTTAGCAAAATAATAGATAAACTTTTTGAAGTATACCGAGGTTAGTTATATTGAATCTTTGTCATGGAATGTTTTGAATAAACTTTTGTTCCTATAATATTCTAATAAAAATCTTATAGGACCTTTTCTGTATCATAGAATTATTAACTAACTGTATCTGTAATAATTAATACATTTGCCCAGTTGTTTTTGTAATAAAATTGTCATTGTTTAAGTACTTTCGTTGAATCTACATACAATTTTCTTTGGCTTTATAATCTTATTTTGTCTTTTAATGTGTTTTTTTCAATGTTGTATCGATTACGGTATATGATGATCCTTTTATTGGGTTCAGTATTTAAAGAATTTATGTACGTCACTGCTTCGTCCTTCATCAGAGGGCGAGGTAGACTGCTTGGCATTGGTGTCGGTCGCAGTATTATGGGGTCGGTTTGTTGTTTCTGTACGTCGATGTCGGAACCGCAAGCAAACGTAACCGTACGTTGCAAAAAAGTTGAAGTTGTACTATTGACTACTATTACCTAATAAGTAGGAACTATAACCTTGTTGGTAGAGATGGAAAAGTACTCGTATGTAAGTTATAGATATTTATTATTAGACAAATTGGGGGGAGCAAGTGAATTAAAATAAAGCTTAAAATTTGGAAGGGCAAAAGCCGGAGGGATTATTGATGTCAGGAACCTGCTACTACGAATTCTGGTTAACTATTTATTGGATTATATCCTATAAAATAATAAGCTTATATAATAGAATCCATACAAATGGGACATTTTTTATGCGATTTCACGCCAAAAAAACACTAAATTGTACAGGAATTTTATATATATTTTATTAGATTAGATTAGAACTGAGAGTAAAAGCACTGAGATACTACGTGTTTTCGATACTGCAATATGGACTTGAAAGCTAGACATTAAAGCAAGAACACATAAATAAGTTACAGTCCTTTGAAATGTGGTGTTACAGGAGGATGCTTAGAATAGCATGGACAGAGAAGAAAACTAACACCGAAGTATTGCGAGAAATGGGCAAAGAATGCGAAATAATAAACACAATAAAAATAAGAAAGTTACAATATCTGGTACACGTAATGAGGGGACAGCGATATGAACAGCTAAGGCTGATAATACAGGGAAAGATAAGAGGAGGAAGGAGTATAGGAATAAGGAGAGTGTCATGGTTGAAGAATTTAAGGGACTGGTTTAAATGCAGTGCTATAGAACTCTTTAGAACAGCAATAGATAGAGTAAAGATAGTGATGATGATATTCAACCTCCGATCGGGAGACGGCACTTAAAGAAGAAGGTATTAGAAGATCTAACCATGTATAAGAATTCTTTCTAATGTATTTATAATTCTAAGTGTCGCTATCTACCAGAGACTCAACAAAAGATCGGATGAAAAATGGTTAAAATGTGCCAAGAATAGCGAAAATGAAATCCAACTTAAAATTTATTGGAAGCAATACACTGAAATCGAATCAAAGACAAATGTAACAATAAAAGTAATCCATAATTTAATACATACCTAACAATATGAACGAAGTAAAAATATAATGTTTCCATAGATTCATAGATAAAGGGCTAGGGAGTAAGGGAAACGAATGGAAAGAGGAAAATGCACCAAAAATTTCTAAATACCTTCCTAAAATAAAGTAAATAAAGAGGAGAGACAGTTTTTAATAAAATATGAAGTCATATTAATACCTGTCTTGTTTATTTGCTAGATCTTAAAATGTAACACTTTTTATTTCTGTTTATCGAACTCGGTTAATTATTCATGTATATTTACATTTAAGCTACAGTTTGTTGATTCAAATACAAAATAGCTTTACTATCTTTCTTTATTTATTAATTATTAGGTCAATGGGTTGTAATGTTTACACCAGCCTTCTCTGTATATAATTTCAAGACTCTGCACGAAAAATACTCAAGTTAAATTTATTTATTTAACATCACAGGATTTATATAATATGAGATTTTTTCCTACTACCTACATCAAATTCCTGTTCCCTTATTTAACCATTAATCAATTCACTGTTGGGTGTGAAAAGGACAAGTTAATTTTTGATGAAAACGGGATTAACTTAAATATAGGTTAAAAAAAAGTATGTGTTATTTGTGGGTAAAAGAGGACAAGTCAATGTACCCTGAATTTTTATGTTGATTGTTCTAACAAAAGCACTTACAAAATAGTATATAAAAGTTAGTGTAAAATATGTTAACATATTCCTTTTTGGCACTGCCAAAAATGAGACAAGAGAGACGAGAAAAACGAAATGTTGGTAAGGCGTATGTTACAAGAACTGGAAAAGAGATTAAAGAAAAAACTATGCAAGAGCTTAAAAGGAAATGAAGAACCATCGATCGCCTGGTGATGATGAACTCGTTATTGAGTCAATAAAAGCAGTAGGAGAGATTGTATTAAAATCAGTAAGCGAACTGTTTAATAAATGCTTACATGCGGGTACGATTCCAAAAGACTGGAACAATGCAGTGATAGTCTTGTTACACAAAAAAGGCGATATTACTAAATTAGAAAATTATACATCCATCAGCCTCTTGACACATATGTACAAACTCTTTATGAAAATCTTAACAAAGAGACTAACACCTAAACTTGATTTCTGTCAGCCCAAGGAACAGGCCGGCTTCAGGGTAGGATATGGCACAAGTGACCATTTGCATACCATAAAGATCTTAATAGAAAAGTGCATCGAGTACAACATACCACTGGTTCTTGCATTTGTCGATTACGAGAAGGTTTTTGATTCTGTAGAGTTTGAAACAGTAGGTACTGGAAGCCCTAAATCAAAGCCGAATAGATTACAGGTACACGACACTAATCAAAAACATTATTATGTATAAATAAGTGCAAGGAAAAAATAAAGGACGAAGTTCGCTTGACACTTTTAAAAAATTCTGGGAAATGGGAAGCTACGATCGTAGATTAGAATATATAGCTGCTACCATGGATGTTAAAGAGAAGTGTTCTATGCGAATTAGGTGTTCTGACCCAAACAAATAACAATACCGACAGCATGGCATAATTTATCATTTTCTTGTTCATAACGTTCGTTCCGTTCTTTGCAAGGACTGTTTTATGAAAACTTATATTAGTAAGAAATTCATAGAAGTTACAGAAGCGAAAAAAGGTTCGGCGTAATGACATAGATCAACAAGGATATTATGCAAATCGGAAGAAGGTATTAGATGTTGTGAAAATAACGGCAAGAGATCACATTTTATCTATACCCTTATACGAAAGTCACTATACAAGAAGTCAGTCATCGAGGAAATATTTACCTTCACACTATACACTCACTGCTATTTATGAAGTGAAGCCTACAAGAAGATATACCCAAAAAATATTTTACAGCTTGAACATCGGTATAAAGAAACATAAGAAAGACACGTGCAGTACATGTGACAAATTAAAAATACAAATTAATATGTGCAAGAATGAGGATGAAATAATACAACTAAAAGAAGAGTTAAACGGACACCATTGAACACCATGAAAACTATTACTTTTGATCTCCAGCAATGCCTGCCAACAGCAAACTTCCAAAGTGAATCGTTTTACAAGAGGGAATTGTGAACTTTTAATCTTCACAGTTCTCAACTCACAAGTTCACTGTTATTTATAGCATGAACATTTAGCAAAACGGGGCGGAAAATAAGTTCCTGCCTATATCAATACCTAACAAAAGATTTAGATCCTAGTCGAACACCTAATAATGTATTTAGACTGCTGTCCTGGCCAGAATAACAACAGTTTTATAACGGCGGGTTATTTAACTGCTTTACAATGCTCTGCAAATTTAAAAATTATTGACCATAAGGTTTTAACACCAGGCCATACACATGGAGTACGATACGGATCATAGTTTAATAGAAAAAAAGAAGAAAAAATGTTTTAGTCGAACATCCACATGATTGGGCCCAACTAATTCGGCAAGTTAGGAGAAGACATCAATTTTTAGTTACATAAATGCAGGGCTCTGCGTTTCTTAATTTTTGGTGACTTATTTAATTCCGTACTAGTTAACCGCAAAACTGATACTCAGAATAACAAGATAAACTTAAGACAGTTTCGTTGGTTACGCTATGAAAAATCTAAACAGTTTCAATTCAAGTTGTCCTTTGACAAAGAAGAATCTTTCAAGACCGTAGATTTAGGAAAGAGGGGAAAAGCGGCTACAAATTTATTATCCAAGGAGACATATCTGTGCCAATAACGATAGAAAAGAAAAAGCACCTGATGGATTTACTTGCCGTATATATCAGAATCACTGTGTGACTTTTACAAAAATCTACCTACAGATAAAGACTTAGAGCTGACGTGCTTCCGGATTCATCAACTTCTGACGACAATTAAAAGTTTGAATTATCGTTTAGCTAGATTTGTATGCATAGGTATTTAATGTTTAATGCTTTTAGTACATAAATAATAAAGTAAGCTTGTATTAACGTAATAAAATTTTCGATTATCCTCTGTGTGTTATCATTATTATTTTCAATTACAAAGGAGGTAAGTCATATGCTTATTAAAATGGTAATCCAGTAGTCCGATCCAAAGTAGATTATCATTCTAAACAATTGTAAAAAAAATCATTTTTTGTAAAATTTTAAATAGTGTTTTTCTCGTTTTCAAGTTTTATGACTTGTTCCCCTTTTCACGCGCAACAGAGAATTGTTTAATATGTTTTCACTACTGTGTATACAGTTTTCTTTATCGTCGAAATCATGCAATAAGGGAAGTCACTGAAATTAGTTTTTTTCTTACAAGTGCGGAAAGTGATATTTTACCTACCGCAGACGACTGCCTTTGCATGAACTTCGCGTCGCATCGTTCTTGAACGCAGTCAAGTGCAAAAAATAACTTTCGCGCATCCGTTAGAAGCAATATTTTTTTACGGGCATCAGATAACATCAAAAATTAAACAACGATTTTTTTATCTTTAATGAAATCTAACAAGACTATAACAATTTACGTTTATATAGTACCAATAACATCAGAAACTGAAGATTGCAAGAACTTCATGACTAACGGCACCATGACATAATCCTTTCCTTATTGTGCTTGACATTAGTAATTTCTTCCATAGGTTACTCCAACATAGTAGCCGAGAATCGACGAAAATTATGTTCTGGATTTTTATTTTTTGATGTCATTGCTGAAAGCATTTCTCCTACTTAATCGAGTTATTTCAACACATTCGGTAGTACAAACTCCACAACGTTCTTTTGTAACTCTGCACATTTACAATACCTACCGATGCATTTTTGTTATATTGTTATTTTTGTATTATCATCGCTGGTAACGGTTCACCCAAATATGGCATAAAATTTTGAGGACGTTCAAGAATATTCTATGCTCGACTATGTTTTTAAAAAGTTTTATATATGTCGAAATCTCCCCAAAAATATATTCTTTAAAACCAAAATAAAATAAAAACAATTATATAAAACTGTACCTATAAAGTAAACAATCAAAACCGTTTGAAAATTCGCGCTTTAATCGTCCATCTCTAGTTCTTTGATGCACTTTGGGTAAATAGAGGATATTGACTTTACCAGGACAAGAACTATCGGTAGCGTTCCAGATATTATTTTTTGCAGTGAATACTTCGGGATCTAGCACTTTTTTCTGACATATTTAAGTAGGTTTACAAAGGAGCAATGCACATAAATAAGATTCCTTCGTATTGGACGTTATCTTGTTTTACGTGTTATTCAATTTAAATTTTATTGGCTTTATATGTAACATTTGATGTAATTTTCTAAAATATTTTTTGTACCTTTTTTGTACTTAGTAAACGTGGAAAAAATTAACAAGATTTTCTTAATGATACTAGGATGATTAATTAGTAGAGTATTTATATTATATTAATACGAAATATAACAAAAATTTCTTCTATCTAATGTTTTTTATCCGTTTTATCTGTATTCCTTACTGTGTGAATAAGGGACAAAAAGTATTGGAAGTCACACGAATTTTAAAGAAAAAGCAGCATACATCTATACAAAAATATTCTCATTAAATGATGAAAAGGTTTCCAATGAGTATATAAGAAATAAGTCAATACTCACAATTTCAAGTAGATTTTATTGTTGGTAAACTTGGGCTACCGGTTTTTGTTAAACAAAGACTTAATATGTACTGGGGCCTGATGATGGGGCATAAATTGCAAGCCTTGAAATCGGTACCCCCCAAATTTACCAACAATAAAAACAACTAGATCGTAAGTAAAGTAACTCCCCTTGCTTTACCGACAGACTGCCAGAATAGGCAGCTGTCTTGTTGGTGGACAGCTTCGGTTTACGAACTGAGAAGAGAATAAGGGCATTCTCCTTGTCCCTGGAATAATAATTTGTCCCAAAAGGCGAATGGGCCGATAAACGGCCAACGGCATGGAGGTAACGGAAGGCAACGGAAAACCACTATATTAAAGATCCGTAAGGATATCCCAAGAACAATCGTAATGTTAAGGAATAGCGATGAAATAGCAGTTACTGATGATGGAATCGGACTCCACGATCCGACAGAGGAAAATTATAGGGCTTCCCCGGTCGCCAACAAGCGAAATCCCGATAAAAATTCACTAAAGTTAAATAAAAAAAAATTTATTAAAATCCTTTATAAAAGGTATATATTAAAAAACCCAATCGGGCTATATTAAAACGACAAAACGTTTTCGGAATTTATATTCCATCATCAGTGTCTAGGTGTACATGTTTAGAGCAACTAAATATCTGGGTAAAAACCCGTTAAAAGTTATTAGTTATCAGGTTATCAGTTACCAGCCGATGTCCGTTTGACAAGGTTTACTCTCCGGACACTGGTACTCACGTGAGGCATGGTTATATGTTGCCTGAAGTTAAATCTAATATAATATTAAACATCACTCACTTTTAAACAACAACATGTACATTTTTTGGTAACTTAATTATTTCTAAAGGGTTGTACCCTTATATTTTGGTGGCTTAGGCATGTTAACCTGCTTTTTAACCTGAGGATGGAATTATTATTCCGAAAACGTTTATGTTTTTGATGTAGCCCTTTTAAGGGTTTTTTAAATATACCTACATACAAAGATCTAAACCTCTTTTTGTGATACATGGTATACAGCCAGCTGCAGGAATTTATTTTCCTTGTGGATTTTATTAGTTTACATTTATTTTACATTATTAGATCTTATGTGCTCTAAACATGTACACCTAGACACTTATGATGGAATATCGATTCCGAAAACGTTTTGTCGTTTTGATATAGCCCGATTGGGTTTATTAATATATACCATTTATAAAGGATTTTAATAAATTTTTTGTGATACATGGTATACAGCCAGCTACAGGAACTTAGTTTCCTTGTGGATTTTAAAGTTAAATAAATATAAAAAAATTAAAATATGCACGTGGAATGTGAAAACGTTATATTATGAAGTAGGAAAGCTTGGAAACTTCTGTGAAAATTGATGCGACAACGGCAGACTCGATATCTCTGTATTAGGAGTCTGCAAAACAAGGTGGCCAAACAACGAACAGTACAATTCTCAAGACTATCAGATATATTACTCTGGGACAAACAATGAGTCACATCAAGTCTCTCTCATATCGAGGAGATAATATTGTAAGAAATTAAATTGATTATATAACAGTCACTGAACGATTTACAGACTGCATAAAATCCTTAGACTTATCCAGCTGCCAATATTCGATCAGAGCATACTCTACTATGCTCTTCAATCACAGGCAGGCTAAAGAGAGTCTGTAAAAATCATAAAACCTCCAAAATAAGAAAAATATATATCAAGAAAATAATCTTACGCGCTATCTCAGAGTTCCATGAAATTACTGACTTACTGACTAGAAGATCACTGCATCTCGATAAATTGTTTTAAGACAACGAACAGTTAAAATGACTGGATGACCCAATTACATCCGACGTCCATTACATCTTAAATCTAATGGGCGTTCGAAGGCAGTAGAAATCCGTAAGCAGAGAAAAATACACTGAACTACATAATAAAATCCCAAAAAGAATAATTAAAGTAGCAAAAGATCGATAAGTAGCTACAAAAATCCTGTTTAGAAATTTAGAAATTGGAGTAAGTTCTCTGGGGTTTTGCCAGAACATTCGGAACAATATTTTTCAACCCAAATCCTCATACGTAAATCTAAAAATTGTCAATTTTTGATGTATGAGGTTGACATTTTCTAACCGTCGATATAAATGTCAAGATTTATTTGTAAATTTTTTATTCAGGTTTTATTTATAAAATATTATAATTTTAAAAAATATAATTGTTAAAAATAGTTGTATATATTTTTTGATTTTGAATAATTCGAATTATGCATTTCAAACGACACGACGCTCGGCATTATTTAAATCAACAGTTTATTCCTAACCATATGCCGCCATCTATCGAAAAATAGAAGAAGTATTGCTTGCCCAACCAAACGTACATAAAGATTTCTATACACACTGCGCACTTTAATATTATTCAGTTTAGTATTTCTAATGCCATTTCTCCATCTTTAAACCAATATTTCACATTATTATATCTGAAATGATTTTAAAACAATTTAGAAAAGTATACGAACAATCTCAGAATGAAAGAAAAAATATAAAAATATAGAAGCAACATAAAAAACAATAATAGACAGACTACATATTTGTGAAAAAATACCAGGACAGGTCGATTTTTATTTTCAATTTTAATTTTTCTTGTGCAACAAGGAAATGGACAGGGTCAAACCAACTTTATGTAATAATTTTACTGGCATCTTTTTTCAATGAAATCCACTCTATATTTTTATAGCAATAAAAAGAAAACTTGAATTCAAATACATTGATGTCGATAATTGGTTTCGATAATTTTTTTATGCAGAAGTAAGTAAAGTAAAATACTTTTTATTAGATAAGTATAATTATGTGAAGAGGTTTGGCTTCGAACTATGTTCATTAACCACAGATCTTATTAATGAAATATTACTGACTTAAAATTAAATGTATTGTAATATATAAATAGTTTGTACTTCTGCATATCAATTTTATTTTATTGAATACCTCCAAAAATGTTATTCTATTTATGCTAAATATTTATTTTTATTTTACTGAGAAAATTAATTAAGAGATCATACACTGATTTGTTGAATGAGGCAATTAAACGATATATTAACTGGACCCGCAATTTGTAGTTTGTACAATTTGGATAATACCTCTTTCGATGCTTTGGGGCTTTGTACCTTTGGTTTATTAGTACGGCAACACCTTCTTTAGCCCTGTTTTATTTTGCTTCTCCATTGTAGATTAGTATGTATTCGCCTAATTTTGATTGTCCTTTTCCTTTCTTTTTTGTTTCCTGTAAAGCGCCACTGTCTATTTGTTTGTCTTTGAGCACTTGGGTTATTTCTTGTTCCCTTGAGTTGGGAGATCAAATATTTCATGTAGTATATCTCACACCGCAATTACCCCAGGCAGTGTTCCCCATTGCAGTGTTCTACTCGCAAGAGTCGCAAGTACCCCATTTCAATAACTATATGAAATAATTTATACAAAATTGAAGAACAAGACAACAAAAGTTTATAAGACAATGACTATATCTATTCTAGGTAAAGGATACTATTGAACATTACCAATACGAATTCACTGTCGGAAAGTCAACTATACATCAAATAAATGCACGTGGGGACATTTTAGTAAAGTCACTAGAATGTAATATAGAAACACGCTATCTCTTCGTCGACTTCAAAGCAGCCGATGACAGTGTTAAAAGAACTGCAGTATTTAATGCAAATGGTAGATTCCATCTAAGTTAATTCTATTACTTAATTCTATTCTATTCTAATACTTATTAATTGACAAAACTAACAATTCAAAACGTGAGCTCGTGCGTTACCTTGTTGCCTTGTATATTGCCTTAAAAAAGGCAACGAGGGAGTCCAGTCAAGCTAGTTCCAACTTCTATATAGACGTTTTTTACTGATGATGATCTTATAGGATTAAAAACGTTCCGATTAATAAAAATTTTTATTAATAAAATTTTATACCATTTTAGAAAAAGAAGTTTTTACTTCATTGTAAGTTTTTTTGGTTAAAACCTAAAACATGCAATCAAGTATAACATTTACAAGACCTTAATAAGACCGGTTTTGATATGTGGAGCTCAAAAATTGTCTTTATATGTTATTTCAAAACGACGAGAGACTACTTGTTATTTTTGACGGAAAAATACTTCGAACGGTTTTTGAGGACGTAATTAAAATGGCATGAAGATAAAACTTTAAATTATACCAGCTATACACAGGTGCAGATATTGTGAAATTTATTTTAAGGTGCAGGACTAAGTTGAGCTGGACACATCGCTACGATGCTACAATGGCAGATAATGAGTACACGAAGAGATTGATATTCTCAAACACAGAGGGCAGAAAAAGTAGAGGACGGCCGCGTAGAACATGGATTGATGATGTGGAAGAAGACCTTAAGATTGTAAGGTTCCAAATATAGAGGGATGTTGCTAGGAATCGATAGTAGTGGCGACTTCTAGATATGCGGGTCGGCTTGCCCACCCTTAGCAAATTTTATTGGAACATACCGACTATCACGGAGTCCTCAAAGTACGGATGGTCGTACTCATCAAAAGAGGCCGAAGTAGAATATTTTATGGTAGAGCTTTGTTAACCTTTTTCGGTCCAGACGGGTCCTTTTTGATAATTTGGTAAACACAGTCGTAAAAGCTCTTTATAGTATCTTTCTGAAAGAACCTAATTCAAAAAGGTTCTACCTTTTCTCACGGTTCCCAACTACAAGAGTCCAGTTACTTACTGGCCTTCTTTTAGTCAAGTTGTCATTTTTGAGTGGGGGATATCCCACTTTTTTTGGAAGCTTGTTAAATTTTGAGAGGAAGAAAAGGACTCTGAATAGGACAGTCTTCTTAAATCTTTGAAATGTCTTAATCTAATACCATATTAGAATAAATATTGTTATAAAGTACCTTCATTTTGATTAACTTCAGTGCTTGATACTAGTAAAGTATAGTAGAATCAGTGAAGTAGTGCAGTAGTCATCGAGATTTATTGTAAGTTATCGTAATCATATTACCTTCAATTATCTGGGCGAATAATATTGTAATTATATTACCCAATCCTGGACGAATCTGCGTCAACCATTTCTTCACCTGTAGTTAAGGTTCACTACCAATTTATCAATTCAGTTAAAAAAACATTTAATTCTTTCATACGAACTTTCAATCTGTTGTTAAGAATTTCTCACAAATAACAATTACTAACATTCAATATTCAGTAAGAAAAGTTAATTAAGCCAAAAACAGTGCGAGACAGACAGTTAACTTGCAAACAAGTGGGTTGGTTTGATTTTTATACTACAGAATTCTTGTAATCTTTTTGTATTCTTTTGATTTAAAGTTAATTAATTTTGTTTTATTTGCTTTCCATTTTTAAATTTACTGTACCCGTTATCTCGAGATAAGCCTATAAACAGCGAAGAGAGATTTCTTTAATCAGCTTTTATTGATTTTTTTTTAAATACTACCAGGCTCTCTTCGCTGATAATATAATTTGTGCATGATTTGATTATATTGTATCTGTAATGGTATTTCTTGATCATAATACTTTTTATTTCCATATGTATACAACCATTCATTAATTGATGGTGCATTTTTTTTAATTGTGTTTACATTCAGCCGACTATTTAATTGGGTTTTTAAATATATTGTTTTGTTTTATTCACGAATTTTATTTCTCGACTCCTAATAAGTTTCCTTATAAAATAATACCTCTGAATATTCGAGTATAACACCAAATTATTATTATACATTCGACCAGGAGAAAATCAGGTTTGGTTGATATCTTTCCTTGGATTTGGTCTCAGAACCTAAATATCTTTCTTATCTCTTTTCGTTTCTAAGGTCTCTTAATTTTTCCCTTGAACCTCAAAAAGTTAAGTGGCGCCCTTTTTCTATCTTTTCTTATCTTTGGTAATTTTACCCATCTATCTTTTTGTTTATTTCTGTATCTTTTCTAATATATCTTATCCTCTCCTATCTTTACTTATTTCGTCCGTTGGACCCATTTCCGGTTCCAAAAGCTTTTCGAACCCACTACTGGCTCTCCACCAATCATCTGTCTGTCGTCTGCAGTGTCTCCATTAGTGACCTTTCTAGCACCATCCAAAAGAAGGTTTCCGATTTTGCAATATATATATATATATATATATATATATATATATATATATATATATAAGAATAAGAAATATAATAAGTTTATATATATATATATATATATATATATATATATATATATATATATATGTCTATATAAGAAAAAGGGAAATGCGAGTTGATAGTAAAATAAAGGTAAAAGGTATTGGCATAGCTCGTAACAAAGGAAAAAAATTTAATAAAATAGGTGTATAAGATAAAAGGCAACCGTATATACGTATTTCTGACTATTGGTCGTCTTCAGTACGGTGGCTGCACCGTACTAACTTGGCTAACACATTTTAACAAACAACAAAGGTTATTTGAGGCTTATTTGTAATTGGTTGCTAATTTAACTTATTTATAAATTCAATTATTTTTGTATTATAAAAAAATGTTTTCAAAATTATAAAAAATTTTTAGAGAAACATTTGTTAGATTAAAACATTTTTATATTAATTATTTTGAAAATGTATTAGCAGTAATTTTTACTTACTAAACTAATTTTTATTTGGTAAGTTAACAAAAAATTGTTTTTTCTTTTAGTTCAACCTTGTAAGATATTTTGTCTTTTTTAGCTCTTGATAATAATTGTAAACATAGTTGAAAGCTCGAGATTAAAAAAAATAGTTAACCAATAGCCCTTTTATTGACTCCAACCCATCCAAAACAGTTATATATTTGTTCCAAACGAGTCACAAGTACTTCTTTTTTCTTATATATATATATATATATATATATATATATATATATATATATATATATATATATATATATATATATATATATATATATATATGAATCTCGATATTTACCAAAAATGTTAGGTTCAGTTAGATTAATTTAATTTCGACAATCAGCAAATCGGCCGTGCAGCGTAAATTTTGACTACGGTAAGGAAACAGTCTTAATTTCACGTCTGCCAGAGTGCATAGTTTACAAATGATAAAGAAACGACTGCAGAAACCAACTTTATATGAAACAATAAAACGCGCTATCTCAGAGTTTCTTATCATGTCCCATAAATGACATAGTCAGTAGCCTTTAATTCTTATATTCGATATTGCTAATTTTTGCGAATATGCGATAATGCAAAATAAACGTTTACGTTTGTTCATGCTGAACCCCGTATACAATTTTAAACAACAATCAAGTAAAACGTTTCCCCGGAGGTTTACACAACAAGGAAGTGATTTAGAAAAATTGAATTGTACTGATATGGAACACAATATAAAACCATCATGCACATCATGAACCACATTATGGTAAGTACTTCTATGCCTGCCTACTACCAATTACAAAATAACCACACATTGTACCTAGGTACTGTTAGACTTCAATTATTGCTGATGACACGCTGAGCGGTTTATGCCTTTCTTTGTAAGTGGACAGCGCTACAGAGTGGGTAAAGACTTGTCATTGGGTAAATTTATCTTTATTTATCTTTGTAATTAGACCATGTCTAATTTAATATAGGCAATAAGTATGTATTCCAAGGCAGAAATCATAAGTTCAGAATTTTTTTTACTTTATACAGGGTGACTCATAAAGAACTGTACATACTTCTACCTCGTATGGAGGCCCCTATGGGGAATAACAAATGACCATTAACAAGTGTCTGCTCCTATTGTTTAATTTTATACAGAGTGAGTTGTGAATTTGACTGAAATTTCTATTCGTCACAATGTTTGAACGGTAAGTTTGATGTATCTCATATTTTGACCAAAAAATCAGGTCCGGCTTTAAAAGATTGGTGCGTTTTGTTCATAGCAAAATTTTCACCCTGTATAAGGTTTATGAAAACTCTAATAAGGATTTTTGTAAATTAGACAAATAGACAATTAAAATGCTGTAATTATTTTTTCATCACACAATTACTTACTTTTTATTAAAAAAAAAAATTTGACTATTAATTAAAAGTTTAGCAAAGTGAACCATCGATGTAAAAAAATGTAACTTTTCTTGGACAAATTAAATTTTGTTGAACAAATATTTAATTTAACATTAAAGAAACAAACCGAATCTGTTTCAAACTGACAAAAACAGGACCGGTTTTAAAAAATTAGTTCGTTTGGTTCAGAGAAAAAATTTCACCCTGTATACGGTTTTTGAAAAATCTAACTACAGTAAAACCTTCGTTAACCGAAATATTTGGGGGGAGGCCGTTTCTGATAACAAATTGTTTTTTATAGTATTCTTGGTCAAAGTATTAGTATTAAAAAATACTATCAGGTGATTTCGTAATGTTTTCTAATAAGTAAATACAGAATAAAGTAACAAAATTAAAGAAAATGAACAAGTTTAACATGCTTTTTTAAAGAAATCTTCTATTTTCTTTTGCGTTTTTGTTTGACAACGATGTTTTGCAGCTATATCTCTTCATCGTTCATTTGCAGAACATCATGAGTTTGCCTCATTCGATTGTTCGACGAAACGTAAAGCAATCTGAAAAGGACAAAACTTTATGCAAAGACGACAAAAATTAAGAACCTAGTCGTGTCCCTAACTAATTAGGCCTACTGTATAAAGTTCTTACTTTTACTGCATTGAAAATCATTGAAGGCAGCGCGAGTCGGCGCGGCGGTCTCGTGCTGCCTGTTGTCTGTTGGGTCGTCATCTTCGTCGTCTGATACGCTCAGGTTGTCTGAATGAAGAACCATATCAATGATGTCCTGGTCGATGAATTCACTTTCTGAGTCATTGGCTGCTAACCACTCACGTATCTTTTCTTGGTTAATTTCTTCACATCCCGGCAAAATTTTTTATTAAAGTTTTAATTTTTTCTGTCGTTTCTTTACCATTTTCTTCTTCAGGATCGTCAATCAAAATCCCATCAGAAAGTTTGTTCCAGCATTTTAAGACGTGATCTTGGCCCACGACGGTCCCTGGTTTACTTCCTGGTCTAACGGCTGGATTAAGTTCGTGACATTCGGTGGCAAAAATCTGACAATTGTCACCATTTTGTAGATTTTGAGGGTGAGTTGGCGCATTGTCAACAAGCAACAATGCTTTAATGGGAAAGTTTTTTGACTTTAAAAAGGATTTTACACTTGGGACGAATTCATGTTCGAACCATTCTGAAAATAAAGTGGTCGACATCCATGAGCTTTTTTGGCATCTATAAAAAGCTGGAAGTGCTTTTTCGGAAATATCTTTTAGAGCTCTTGTTTTTTTTTTATTTCCCAACACACATAGGCATCAATCGGTGTGTGAAATTAATGGAATTGTTTACGTTTTGCGATAAAAATTTACTTTTTATTGTCGAAATTATTGAAACTCAGCCGTTTCGGGTAAACGAGGTTTCGGTTAAAAAGGTCTCGGTTAAGGGAGGTTTTACTGTAGAATTTTGTAAATCAGACATATAGGCTATTAAAATGGCTTACTTATTTTTTTCCGTCATAAGCGCTTAATTTTCAATTTAAAAGTCAAATTTGACTATGAATTAAAAGTTTGGCAAACTGCAAGACTTAAATATTTTTAAAAATCTATTTAGTTGTTAAGTATTAATACTTACACAGCTCGTTCTTTACATGTAAGATAATACAACCGTTTTGTTAATTTCCAGAATTTCAGAAGGAATAAGTTGTTTTAAATAACACTAAAATATCGTCCTGTATAATATTTGTTTAGTAATTCATCGTTAATGTAATTTCATTGAAGTTTCAGAACTCTATTTTACTTTTAATCAAACGAAAAAGTTATATCACTAATACATTACAGAACGTTTTCGGAATGTAAATTCCATCATCAGTGTAACTTGAAAGTATATAACCACTTTAATTAAAAAGAACGTAAAATTTAAAATGTTGACTATGGTTATGCAAAATGTGGTTAATACTTACGAAGTATACATGCTATGAGCCACTAAAATATATGGGTGAAGACCCGTTAAATGTTATTAATTTATAGATATCTTAAATTATATATTATTATTATTACAAGTTAGAATGTTCAAGTTACCGTTGAAATTGGTAACATGGCAACGTAAGGCTCTACATAGGTGACATGATCCTGAGACAAAGTGTCTTCGAGGACCTGTTGATAACAACTGATAAAAATGACAATATTGACATGTTCGGACAGATGTCGGAACAAAGCAGTCAGTGCAACTTACGGTAGTTGTCTAAAAATGACAGAAGCCAGCATTATTTAAAATTGAATAAGTTAAAATTATAATAATATAACAGTATCAACCATCAATGTTGTAGTCTGTAATGTGAATTTGTCCTATATTTATGTTGAAAAACATTGAAAATTTTTTTTTTATAAATTAATGTAGGTAATATAGGCAACCAACTATACATGTATCTAAATTTATTTGTTCTTAACTAAAGATTTTAACAACAGGTCCTGCATGTTATGAAACATTTGGTACCTAGGAAATAGTAAAAAAGACATATGTAGGAAGATGGTTCTATAACATTTATTGTTGAGGAGTGATATAGTAAATGATATGTAATGTAATATTCATGTAGTGCTTAACTTCCAACTTAAGCATGGAAGGCCCTCTATGTCAAAAAACAACATTTGGTACCTGGTAAATTTAATACATTTTTTAAGTTATAAGTTCATGAACATAAATTACTGGTTCGGTGTGAAGAATAAAGATGGTAAGTTGTTTTTGTGTGTTGACCAGTATGCAAGACAAACAGAAAATTGATGGCTGAAAAGTGGTTTGGTATTGTATTGTTCAAACATTGCTCAAGTTATAACTTAAGAAAAAGAAAAAGGCCCTACATGTTAAAAGGAACATTTGGTACCTGAGAAATATAAAAAGGATGAGTTATAAGTTTGAGTTTAAGGTAAGTAGATGAAGTTAATAGGATTTGGGGTGTATTGTAACGATATGTAAAAACTGCAAGAGTAGTTGGGTTTTAGGTGGCTCTGTTAAATTTACTAAAGATATGTGAAAGGAGAAAATACTCTACAAACACAAAAAGGGGTGATCAATTTCGCCCCATTCAGAGTTGAATTGTTCATTTTTTAGTCAAAATATTAATCAAAAATATTTTTTATGGAGAAATATTTAATATAGATCTTGTTGAATCATATTAGTAAAAAATATGTAGTGAATTTTACAATGTACTATCATATTTTTGAATGAATAATTTTAGAGTGATTAATTTCACCCCATTTTACGGTATATGATATTTTTTTAGACTATTCTAATAATATTTTCATTATTATTATCAGTAATAAATCTCATCCGGTGATCAGCTTGCTATCATACTATGAGACTATGATATCAATGTTTTAATATTTTCAGTCATCGATTTTGTCAGGTTCTTTACAATTTTTCATTCAAAAAAATTAGAAGAGATTTATTCAAATGTTAATAAAACAGAACATTTAAAGAAATGAAGATATATTTGCGATATTATACTAAACGTACGACAGGGATATATTCTCTCGACAATGATATTCAATTTAGACTCTTGGAATTTTTGTCAAAAACATCAAATATCTTGACTATACAGCTACAACAGCTAACAATTATTTGAGAGACCTCCAGGGACTTTTTAACTTCTAAGCAGACTAACCAACACTCAGAAGAAATTCGTTCACGCATTTAACAAACACCAGCTGCATTAGTTACAATTAAAAAAACTGTTGATAGTACCGTATCTTTCTATAACTTTAAGAATAAGAATAGTTAGTTGTTATATATTTCCGATATACCTATACGGTGTGGAAAGCTGGACACTAAATAAGAAACGCTTTAAAACGATAGAAGTCTTTTAAATGCGTGTCTAAAGACGCGTTCTCAGTGTTTTGGACAGATAGAGTCACAAATCAAACAGTACTGGAAAGACGAATGTTGAACCTTAAATTATATTTACTGTAAAGTAGAGAAAAGGACATTTTACTTTCATATGTGGTGATTTTTACGCCAAAACAGGAATAAAATCCAACGCTCCAGAAACACCACTGGGAAACTTTGGCTTGGATGGTACAAATGAACGTGGCGAAATATTGTTTAAGTTCATGCTGCAACATGAACTATTCCAAATGAACAGTTTTTTCAAAAAGAAACCACAGAGAAGATGAACATGGCAAAGTCCTAATGGAAAAACGCAAAACGAAATAGATTTTATTATCAATTATTATTATATTTATTATCAATGCATAGAAATAGAAGAGTATGCCAGAAAATACGACATCTTTAATATGCATAAAAAAAATAAAAGAACTAACAAATACCAAAAAGCGAACACACTATGGTATACTCAAAGATGATAATGGTAAAATCATTTCAGACATTAAAGATAAACTAAGATTTTGGCAAGAATACACAATGAAACTATTCGAAGATGATAGAATAATACAAAAAGAATCACAGGAACAAACAGGACCGAAAATAAAAATGTGCGAATTAGAACAGGCAATTAGAAATGCAAAGACCGCAAAATCAGTAGGCCCAGATCAGATACTCACTGAGCTACTCTGAGATAGCGCGT
>NW_027312298.1:0-32580 GCF_040954645.1 Diabrotica undecimpunctata | reverse complement strand
ACGCGCTATCTCAGAGTTACTAAATAAAAACGTTTGCGAAAGTGTCATTTATGAGCTCAGTTCATCTGTATAAAACTGTACATTCGTCTCGTTCTGGAATATTGCGGAAGTGTTTGGTGTCCGGTATTAGTGCGCGATCGTAATATTATCGAAAACGTACAGCGGCAGTGCACTAGGATGTCTTTTGGTCGCTCAAGACCTACGTATACAGAAAGACTGAATATGGCCAATCTCACTACATTTGAAACAACGTCGATTTTCGAAGAGATTTAATTATTACGTTTCGGATAGTAAAATACTTTAGCAATGGGAGGGATATATTTATATTAGACAATGACAATCGTCTTCTTGGAAACAAACTTAAGTTTAAAAAGGAAACTTTTTTAACAACAACTAGACAATTAATTTTTTCTCTGTAATCGTGTGTTCTCGATACGGAATAGCCTGCCGGCTGAGTACATAGATGTGCCATCTGTCAATATTTTCAAAAAATAAACTGGATGACCATCTGCTCCATAGTTGAACATTCAATTCGTACTAAACACTTGCTTTTACCTATCTTTTTTGTATATTTATTTAGTTAGTTAGTGCTTAATACATAACTATTGTAATGTAACTATTTAATTGCATACTATATAACATTGTATTCACATAGGCAAATGGGTTTTGCGATCCCTGCTCAAATTTATTGTAAAAAATAAATAAATAAATAAAAAAAATTCAAGACCCTCTCTTGTTACCTTCTCCCCCATTGCCTGACATTTATAAATTTCAGGTCGTCTTTAACACCAGCTTCGCGAAGTATGAGGAGTGGTTATTAGTCAGTCGACAGTAAGACGAAGACTGGGAAGAAAATCATCTGACCCCCTTGAGTAAATGCGATTGATCAAAAATTTACTGTAGTTCATCATCAAAAACGCCTGTGTTTTACACGGGATCATCTTAACTGGAAGTTGAAAATAATAGGGATCTATTCTGTTTTCAGATGAGACCAGAATATGCCTTTATAGTAGCGACCGAAGAAGGGACAGTGTACCGAAGAAGATGAGAGTAATTTGAAGAATACTGCATTGAAGAGCGTAGTCCCATATGGAGGAGGTTACTATATGGTCTAATGTGTAATTTCTATGGGTGCACGAACCGACCTTGTTTTGAGGAGGTTTAACGGATGCTAGATACATCGGGGGAGATTTTAGTAATGCATGTGGTATCTTACGTTTAGTTCATTGGAGACGAATTTCTTTTTATGCAGGACAATACAAGGCCGCATACCTTTAAAAATCGTTCAATATTACATTATCAAAGTCGGTTTTCGGGGACATGGAATGACCAGCGTGCAGTTCAGACTTAAATCCCCATAGGACATTTATGGGATGAGCTATAACAAAGAATTTGAGCTAAAATTCATACCACAAACTAGATTCCAGAGCTTATTGTCGCAGTAGATAAAGAGTCATCCCACAAAAAAACAATAGCGAAGGAGAAGGAGGTTGTGTCCATTATTGATATTGATTATTGTTAAATTTTTTATTCCTTTTTTGTTATATATAATATATATATATATATATATATATATATATACATATTTAATAAAAAAAAAATAAATTTGCTTGATACATTAATTTTACAATGTTAATAAGAAGTTAAACATAAGAAGTCGAAATAAATTTTTATAAATGTATACTCATATCATTGCATATATTGCATATATATTATATTTTTAAACAGTATACCCCCCTTTTTGATCCGAGTATTAGTTTCTTAAAAAAAATAAGTTTCAGTGAAAAGTTTAAACTGGGCCGATTTCAAGGCCAATTTAAAGATCAATTCGGAGTAGACATTAAAAAAGTAGAAGCGGACAAAATACACCCTTGGCTCACACCACGTCGTATCTCCACTGTTTACGTCGTCTTCTGAAGGTATTGGTGATCAATTCCCACCTGTTGCAAGACACATATAAGATTGTTGAGGGGAATTGGGTCAAAGAGCTTCTGGAAGACGATAAAACATATATACTCGTATATCAGTTGTTCTATATCCTTACATTTTTAAAATACCTGCAAAGTAAATCATGCTTCTCTGGTTCCTAAGTTGTTTCTGAAAAGAAAACTCTCTTTCGCTTAGTTGTTCTTCTATTTTGTTTTAAATTTGTAAGTGTAGTACTGCTTAAGAAAATTTTTGAGTACATGGCTCATTATACTTTACGATAATGTGATGATCGGTATCTACGTTGTTTTGGCATTTTTTTTTTTCACTACTATTACAAATGTTGACAGTTACCACTCTGTTGTTATATGTCCCTGTTTCGTATGTTTTATTGAAGAGGTTTTAGAAGATAATATTCACCTTTATCGTCGAGAAGTTTGATTATTTCGTCTGGAGTTTCAACTGGCTTGTTTTTTTTTGTTTTATAGCTCTTTCTATTCCATCAAAGATTATGTTTGAAACCAGTTGGTAGGTACATTTTCCGTATGACTTTATTGCATACTTAAGTGTTTTTTACTTTTCTGTTTTCGCCTGTTTTCCATTAGTCTCAAGATTTCATCGCTTATCCATTGTTGTTTTTTTTTTATTATTAGTTTTTACACTTTTTTGGTTTTTTTCTTGCCTGGTGGTTTTGACCTAATTCCATTGGCGTTCGACACTGTTTGTTTGTTTCGAATTTTGTGTGGTTCTCCTGGTGACTTCCTCTTTAGTATCTCCTGGTGCCTTTTAAGTGTAAAAAACGATGCCTTTGTTAGTTTGAAGAATGTATTTGTCACGCATAAATTGTTCTCTACGCAGAATTATACAAAAACGATCTCCTTTTTCATTATGTTTGTCTAATTCTAAAATTCCAATGCTCTCATTGTTGTCCATTATTATAATGTTTTTTATTTTTTTTTTTAGATGACTCATTACCCTCTTTATATTATCATAAAATTTCTCTCTGTCATCGTCACTACTGCTGTCTGAGAGCGCATCAACTTAAACCAGATTAATATCCACCTGGTTTCATCATCATTTAGCCTTCTGCCGTCCCAAGGTTGAAAAATAGGCTTCTCCTAATTTCTACTGACTTGCTTACACATTAGTAATTAATTTCTAATATTACAGCAAGTAATCCCACTATAAGATTAATATCCAATGGCTTCATCATCATTTAGCCTTCTGCGTCCAAAGTTGAAAATAGGCTTCTCCTAATTTCCACTGTCTTACTTACACATTAGTATTATTTTTTGATATTACAGTAAGTAAATCTCGGTATAAAAACATTAAACACAAATAAAGGAATATAATTTAAAAAATTAGAACCAGGAATAACTTAGGATTGATTAATGCGATTTATATACTTAAATAAAAAAAACATCGTTTTAAAAACTCAAATTATTGGTATAACTGGCAACTCAAAATTGGGCAACACTGACTAAAATGGGAGAAACCAACAGGCCAACTATGATGATCTTATTAGGGGCAACTTGAATACGTAATGGACTTTGTAAACTTTCGGTACCTAGTGAACGACTCTCGGCTAAGAGAATATGTGCCATGACGGATTTGGAAAATTCGAACTATATAATAAAAGTTTGCACTTCAGTTATTTGCCTTTCAATATTTTTATACTCTATTCTACCAGAAAAGTGAATTAAACTTTTGTCTATTTGATTTTTTATTCGACAGGGATGTAAGTGTGAATAATAAAAAGGTACTAAATAATAAAATACCTATCTGATAAAGCTAGCAAAAATTTTTCAGTGCTCTGCTATATTCCTAATAAAAACAAATTTACTTTTGTGTGGGCTGTCTAAATGTTTTTTAAATAATTAATGTATTCAATATTTATTTTCTTCTTCTGCTACTTTATTACCGTATTAATATTTCTATGGAAAGTTGTTACTCCATCTTTTGAGCAATCGTCCGATACTTCTGCTGAGTGGTGATCTATCTCTTGCTATTTTGACCACATGCCTCTCCCTATTCTACTTATGTGGTTACTTCATTCTTTTTTTTTTTATGTAGTGTCTATTCGTTTTTTACGCTGTACGTTTACATTCTCTTCCAATGTCTTCCCTTCTCTTTCAATCTCAGCGTATTTCCTGTAATTCTCAGTACTGTCATTTCTGCCGTTTCTAGTAGCTTTTTGTGTTGTGGCTTAGTCGGGTCTTATTTTATAGGTTTGTGTCATTATTAATCTTACATTGGCTTTATAAATTCCTAAATTTATCTCAGTGTTGATGTGTCTGTTTTATCATATAGTGTTATAAAGGCATCCTACTCCTGCCAGTCTATTTGCTTCTTGTACTTGATTTCTCACTTCTTTGTCCAGGTTTTCATATATGGACACAGCTATTTCAAGGTATTTTATGTACATTACTTATTCAGTATTGATTCTTGCAGTTTCGCAACTATACATAAACATTTATATAACATTAACAGACTTTGTGGTAGTTTTGATTCTCCCCCGTATTTCAAGATTACAGCTTACAGCCCGTACAAAAAATACATCTGTGTTAAAAACTACATATTACGAGACGTTTGCAAAATGACACAGATTTGTATTTGAGATAATAGTTATTCTCGAATTTTATCTTCGAAGATGTACGCAGATGTATATATTTGTGGGTTAAGAGTACCTGAGAGTCCTAAGACACTTCATATCGGCCCTGTAACAGAGAGAGCCATCAAATGCAGTAAGGGTTGCATTATCAATTTTGTATGGCTTCTGTGGGTCGCTGAAGGACGATTTTGCGATAGCGGTGGTGCTATCATTTTCATGGGGGTAAAGTACACCCTTATACTATTCGTTGCCAAAATTACATTGCTGCATACATCAAGTACGTTTACTTGGAATATAGATGTTATATTTGCTTAGAACTTTTTATCAGTTGTGCCGCGATCACGATTGAACTTTATTGAGAACATTAGATTTGTATATTTTTTTATATTGTAATAATTTTCACTATTCTTTTGTTTTGTATGTATATCACAGGGTTTACGTGATGAGTTTATTAATTGCAATAATTGTATTAATAATTTAATGTGTATTTTTATTGCATAGTATGTTTGCGGCTATGGTAGGTTGTGTCTTTTAGTTGTTGGAATACGTCGTAGTTGTCGCTTTGTTTGAGCCATCAGTGTTCTATCCCTTAACACTAGAAAGTCGGGGCTTAGCATACCCTACCTAGAAAAACCCGAAGGGATCATTTTGGCCCCAAGTTCCTAAATCAATAAAAAACCAAGTTTAGAATTAACCTATTTATTTGGGAATAAACAAAAAAATAAAAATAAACAGTTTTAAGAAATTATATAAACTCTTGACGATAGAATTTGATTTAATTTTTTTAGTTTTCATTTTAAACATTTGGAACACCATACAGTTTGCAGTTTTTTGGCATTTGCCACACATTGCCTTGTTACAGCCGTGGCACTCATTGGAAGTATGTTTTTGTTTAGAAAAACATTTTTTAACTGATATTTTTTTCTTTTTTGGCTCGTAACAGTGCTGGTGGTTGGTAAATCCGGTGGTGCTGGGTATAATACCAGATTTCGGGAGGCAAGGTATATGGAGCCCGTAATTCTTCACACAGCTAAAGAATAAACTTACGACGATTTTTACTTCCAGTAACTTCTTTATAAATAATCCATGCATTTATTGCTCCTAAGTCAAGAATGTTATAAAAACACGTGCATTGGCCATCGTCTTGAAGCAACTTTTTGTAGTATAAAGACGCGCCATTTGGTCCACTACATCAACCCCGTAGTTTTGTTTTAATATAAAAACTTACTGTTTGAGGAAGTTTTTTTCCATCGACAGCAACATCCACTGATTGATGTAATGAGCTCAACAAAAGCACATTTTTGTGACTCTTTCCTTGGTATGCAGTAAGTGTTATCTTTTCGTCCGCTCTGGAATATATGGGTAACATATAATTCTCCATTTTTACTCTTTTACGCTTAGAGGAACTTTCTTTCTGTTGCGATTCAAAGTACCCACAAGACTTGTTGATTTTTTTTTGCAATGCCCTTGGCCAATTTTAACGATGTAAAGTAGTTATCTGTCGTAACATTTTTGCCCTTTCCCAGTTGATTTTCCATTAACCGCAAAATACCATGTTCACATGTTCACCATGTTCACCAACACTTGTATCTTTCTTGCGTAGATGATCAGTGCCAGTAATCAGGGTAACCATTTACAATATATTTTGATTCCACGCATGTCAAAAGCCAAAATTTTATGCCAAACTTATCCGGCTTATTTGATATGTACTGTGTGAACGGGCACCTGGCTTTTAGAAGGCAGTAGTTGTTCGTCCACAGTAAGGTTTATTCCCGGTTTGTAACATGCACCACTATTTTTCTATAAATCCATTCCAAACCGCAGAGGCTAGAGCAAATTTTGTCGGTTTTTCAATCGTTCAGATCTCGTTTGCTTTATGTCAAATCTGAGATATTTTATACTATCCTTGAATCTGTCTCGTGGCATAGTTTGCCTAAAAAAACTAAGGACCCCATACTGTTGACCACAAGCTGTTGGTTGGGAAATTTTTGGCGCCGTAGACTCCTCTTGCGTACATAATAGCAAGGGCAGCCTCCAGTTCTTCCAAAGTTATAGTCCATGTGTCATTTTTTCAAACATCGATGTGCTTCTGCAATAGTGCATTCTTTTATATCACGACTACAGTCGTCTTGAATTTTCACAATTGAACGAATGTTTCAATATTCTAGAAACGAGAGTCAGCAGAACCTAATAAACCGCTCAATAAACAAAATACTTTCAAGGAACAAACAGTATGTAACAAGATACCTTCTAGGAATAAACGTACATAAACATAATTTTATCTATCCGACAGAAAGTTAAAAGAAATCATCAAATTTCCGAGAAAACGATAATAATTAATACAGGGGCCAGTTTGGCCCCTTCAGACTTCTATGGTAGGTTTGTTAGAAAAATCCATTTAATAAATTTAGTAAAACAATATTTTTTTTGCGTTAAATAAGACTTTGTATCAAAATATTAAAAGTCATAAAATATGAAATTATTATTGTATCAAATAAAAGAACTACAATAATTTCAAATCGCAACAGGGGCCAAATTGGCCCCCTCCGACTTTCTAGTGTTAAATGGTTATCTTTTTGGTGTTGTCTCATAGTAACTAATATTTTAAATTTGTATAAATTCTTGTTTAGTTATAATTGTATATTTGGTTATGTATATTTATGTTTAATTTCACTTCTTTTTAAAATAGAGTTTTATATAGTCCGCTGGCTTTCATTTTTTATTTTAATATACATACCCAATGCGAAAGGGAGAAAACCAGCGAGTTTTGAAATGAACAGAATATCTTCTCTTCCCTCTCTGATGACCCCAATTGTTATGTTGAGGTCATCGTATGTGCAGAACGCAACACTGATACTATTAATTGCTAGTTTACATTTGATTGGTTTTTTGCTGATTATCATTGTTTTTATGTAATTATTTATTATTGTTGTGGTATTAAATGCTTTTTGCTCTAATGGTAAATCAGTGGACTAGTCTGCTGACTATTTTTCATCTTGGGCTATCAATATTGCGTCGTCTGCGTAACAGAGTATTTTTAATTCCTTTGTTTCCCATTCTGTATTCCCCTTTCTTTGTTAACGCTTTTGATCATTTCATCCATAATTAAATAAAAGAGCAAAGAGCTCAATGAGTCCCCTAACCTTATTCCACTGCCCATTTTTACAGGTTTTCTAAGTTGTCCATCTATTTTGACTTTCATTTTGTTGTCTTAATAAATGTTTTTAACAGTTTTTATTATATCTAGGGGAGCTTCTCAATTCTACAGAAGATGGCCTATATCTTTGAGTCCTACTCTGTCAAATAATTTCAAGTAATTTGCTTTATGAAGAATTTTGCATCTGTACAATATCTTCCAGTACGAAAACCCTTTTTTTCATCTACTAAACTTCCTCTGAGTCAGTAGTTCTTGTAAAATTGTAGTTATAAGTATTGGGGTAGTATTTATCAAGTTTATTCTTCTGTAGTTTTCTGTTTTATATCTGCTTTTTTGAACAGTAGAATTTGTTTGCTCGTCCACCATTCTTCCGGTATTTTATTGTGTTTTATAATTTAGTTAATTATTGTTATTAATTGTTCTGTCATTGCTGCTCCACAATATTTCAGTAATTCATTTGGTATTCCGTCTTTACCTGCTGCTCTTCTGTTCTTCAGCTTATCAAGTATTTTACGAACTTTCTGTATATTTATACTAAGTTTTTTATTTGTGGCAATTTCTGGTGTTTCCGGTTCTGCCATCATTTGTTCTTTCTCTGCCTAGAGATTTTTAAAGTAAACAATCCATGTATCCTTTTATAAATATGTGTTTTGGTTTTATTAGTTTCTTTACCTTCGTTCTTTGGCCTATTATAAAGGCCTTTACAGACCATATATAAATCATGTTTCATTTCTTTCAAAAAACATTTTCAGTAATCATTTTTTATTATTCTTATAGGTGCATTTGTTTTTCTTTTCTTAGTGTCTTGTATACGGTTTTTGCTTTGAAAACGATTTATTTTTATTTATATTTCTTTACCAAGAACTTTCTTGACTATGGCTAGGCACTTATGTTTTGCCCAGCTTTCTTCGACTCGATGACTTCCTGTGATATATGTGTTTCTGACTCTTTGTTATTCATTTTTAAAAAAAGTATCTTCTGAAGTCATCTTGTAAGCTTTTGACTTTTATCTTTATGGTGTATTCTGGTGTTTTGTTATCACATGTATGTATTATCATTTTAATTTTGCACATTTATATTAAACGGTTATATTTACAAAAACAAACATCTATTGGCCAGTTTTTGGTTTAATCTGAATTTGTCTTTAGAATACAGTATAGTCCTTTTTAGTTTCAACTTTCTTATTGTTCACACGATTTTTTTCTGCATATTGAAGTAATTTCATCATCAGTTGGCTCTACAGTCATTCGTGAGCCTTGGCTTGCCCCAAAATATTCTCACATGTTTCCCTGTCGAGTGAATATCTTCTCCATCCCTTCACTCTTATATCCAGTAAACCTTCCTGTACATTGTCGAGATATCTAAGTTAAGGTAACCCCTTATTTTATTTCGACTTGCCTTACTTACTTACTTACTCCGTGGCGTTACAACCCTTCGTGGGTTTTAGCCGACACGACAAGATGCCTCCACTGTTTTCTGTCTTGAGCAACCTCCATCCAATTCTCCACGCCCATAGTGCTTAGGTCTCCTGCTATATTATCTCGCATCTCGCCACCAGAGACGAGGGCGTCCGCGTGGTCTCCTTCCAGTTGGGACTTCCTCCCGCACCAGTTACTGTTCGTTCATCAGAATGTCTTCTGAGGTGTCCTGTCCATTGGAGTCTTCTGGACTTTATTTCTTTTATGATGTTGACGTCTGGATAAAGTTCTTCGAGCTCTTTGTTAGTTCTTATCTTATATTAGCCTGATGCTTTATCCAGCACAGGGCCAAAGATCTTCCTTAGGATTTTTCTTTCCCAAATACATAGTCTCTCTTCGTTTGCCTTTGTTATCGTCCACGTTTCCATACATCAAAATGGGTCATATGATTGTTTTATAGACCTGTATATTCGTACGTCTTGTTAGTAGTTTCGATTTTATAAGGTTTTGGAGGGCAAAAAGATATCTGTTGCCGGCCTGGATCCTGTTTATTTCTTGTGATCCGTTATTGTCTTCAGTTGTTGTTGTTCCAAGATACTTGAATTCTCTAACGCGCTCAAAGTTTAAGTCATCGATGGTGATGTTCTGTCTCTGCTTTGGTTATCGCGGCTCATTTACATATATTTCGTCTTGTTTTCGTTGATTTGGAGCCTCATCTTCTCTGCTTTCTTCTCGAACCTCACGAAAGTCTCCTTCATCCTTAATCGTGTTTTTCCTATTGGATCGATATCGTCTGCAAATGCCAGTAGTAAGTTTGGTCCTTCTCGATGAAATACTGTATTCGGTTTTTCGGCACTGTATTCGGCATTTGAAATAACCAATGGACTAAAAGAGGGCGATGCACTTTCACCACAACTCTTCAACTTAGTTTTGGAACACATAATTTCGACTAGCCTATTGTACTAAAATATCTACGTTAAATTCAAGCCTATCTTTCAGTTCATCTTTATTTATTTTAAAGTATGTATAAATCTGGTTTCTCATTATTAATATATAACTTTAATTTAATAAATTTACTTTTAAATTTATTCTTTTGGAAACGTGGTTCTATATGCAAAGAAATTTTTACTGTTGTTATTCTTACTGTACTCTATATTTAGATTTGTTATTGGATTGTGATATATTAAAATAGTTTAGAGAGCTCTGCGTAGTTCAGATAGACATAAGTATGCTATAAATATACATCTGATCTTAAGTAAATATCATAAAATCCATACTTAAGAGTTGTGAGAAGTTAGCGTTAAAAAATAAAATTTATGATATTAGCAATTAAACATAATCAACCAAAAAATTAGTATTTATGTTTATATATATAAAATTTGTTATTGCCAACTCTTTTATAAATTAACTTCCATAAAGGAGGTATGAAAAGTTTGATTAGGAGACCGGTCCCGAACATGGTAATACAAATTGTGTTTACATTTCACTCCCGAAAACTTGTCTTTTCTAAAATAATCTATATTAAAATAAACTTAAACTAAAGCAATAAATTATCGTATACAGTGCAGCTATGTTACGGAATACAACAGTGAGTTATTCTTATTTTATATCTCAAAAACATTTTAAAGCATACCGTTTGTAAGGTTAAGTGGCGGCAAAAAGGCCTGTTATCAGAATCATTCCTGGTTCTATAACTAGTTTAATTAAGTACTAATGAGTTTATCAAATGATACCAGATCCGACCTTAAAAATTTGTCAACAGCCATGACTGACGATCAACAATTTCAAAACAAAACATCATACTCTGCTGTGTTTAATAATACTTCAATTCAGTTTTCTTCTAAGAATCAAGCAATTTTATTTAATGCGCTACCTGATACTAAAATAGAAGAGTACTTAATAGCTCTTGGTAAAGTAGTTCAGTCATGTTGGCACAACTTTCGACTATGTTGCGAACAGTGTTTGTGGGATTCTGAGAAACGAGAGCATAGTGAACATTCAGGACAATAGTCTTCTCTCTTGGTGAATAGACAGACTTACTGACTGTACGCAACAGTACCGGTGTAAAACTTGATGATGTTGATGATGAAGCCATCACAAACAATCCAACAAAACAAGCACGAGCGAAAGGTACGTATATGTTTGTAGGTATATGGAATAAAAAATCACTCATGCACTGCATATAATTCGCAAAAGAATTCCATCCTAATTATCTTGCAACGAATAGTACCTTCGGATATGAATTCCAGGTTTTCTAGTAAAGTGATTAAACGCGAAGATTTGTATTGAAATATCCAAAGAGACAAGGTATTCTTATTTACAAAATTGTTAATGGTTAAATTCTTATTTTTATTAATATAATATAATAACCAACATTATCCGTGAAAGTTTTAATTGTTTTTTGCTAAATATATTAGTATTAAAACATTATTAATATTGATAAACATTTTGGAAAGAAAAATAAATGTAAAACGCATTAATTTTAATGAATAAACACCTCAGACGCCTATGATGATACAAATTTTACGACCGTTTTATCACTTTGAGGCACATTTCGTGCTCTCAACAATTTGTGAACAGATTATAATTTTATATTCAAGAGTTTTAACAATTCTGCTTGGTAATATTTTCAAAAATGTTAGTATCTTACTCATTAAAGTTTCTGTTCTGTGATCTAAGTAGAATGTTGCACTTGACATTTTGAATATTGCTACAAAGTTCGGTTGCATCTATGGTCTGGAGATTGTGGCAATGTGGTATATTAGATTAAAGAGTTTAATTATTACAATAATAACGTTTTCATCAACAAGTTTTAATAATTTGATGAGTGCATCATTTGGTCCAGTACCTTTGCCCTCTTTTGTATTTTTGATGGCATAGATGACTTGGTACCGTAATGTTGGTGGTCCAGTATCCTCTATGGTTTCTAATGGCAGTTCTTGGTTTAAGTACACAATTAAATAGTTTTTGGATGTAATTAATTGTGTAATTTATCCAGTTGTTTATTGTGTAATAGATTCCTGTTCCAGCATTGGCTGGAGACTCTTGGCTGTAATAATTGTATTGGTTATTCTTCCGTCAGTTGACTTCGCTTCTGATGACTTTACGTATAGTCCCTGAAATAAGGTAAATTCTTAAAATAAAAGGATCTATATTGCAAATAGATAATCTAACAAATACCAAAAAAGAATAATAGCTATTAAAAAAAATTTCAGTTTTCTCTTAGTTATGAATAACAAAGGAATATTTCTCAAATAATAATAATTCATTTGAATAATTGAGTAAACACAGCAATGCATAGGTTTAGATAATTTATACAAGAATCATTGAATTTCCACCCACGTATTGGCGTAACAATAATCTCCTGTAAATATGGTAATATTCCAAACGTGAGATGATTTCCCTACACTACAACTGTTAAAAAGTTTTAATCTTATGCTAAACGTAGAGAGGTTGTTCCTACTTGCATAGCGACAGATATTTCGCTGCTATTTCGTAGATGAAACTTTGCCTTTGACCCACATTCTCTTTTCTTATGTACAATATGCAGTTATTTCCTTAGGAAGTACACTACAACTGGTAGATTAAGATTTTTGTGTTTATTTACTTATTATATTTTATTTTCCTATTTCCTTATTTCCTTTATGATATGGCTTGTAGATATACTATTGGTTGTACTGTAATAATAAGGAACATTAAAATGGATAAAATCTAATAACTAGTATATTAGATGTAAAGGATAATAAATTATCTTTACGTACCTGACAACGAACGTGACAGATAAAATTGAAAATTAAATAATAACTATAACTATCATAACTAAAAAAAAGAGGAAAATATTTTAAAACTGTGTTAAAAATTAGAGGCAGGAGAATAACTCAAAAATTTAAGGCAGGAGAAGACACTCCAAAATCTGAGGAAGTGGTTCGGGCTCACATCGGTCGAACTATTCAGAAGCGCCGCAAATAAGATCAGAATTGCCATGTTAATAGCCAACGTTCGCAACGGACAGGGCACTTGAAGAAGAAGTTAAAAATTATTAATCTGAAAATAACAAATATCATATTATGCAAGAGAATTGAGCAGACATAAGTTGTTTTTTCTGCACTTATTATACAATAATACCTATCTAAAAAAATGACCCATAATTTGTTTCATACATAGCCGAAGCAGGTGGGGTTAAATAGGTAAATTACCAAAATAAAGTCACTTTGTCAACAAATAATTGTGACGTTCGCTACAGTAAAGAAAAAAGGAATAGTAGATGGACAAGAGAATAAAGAATTCCAAAGGTTTACACAGCTAAGAGAAGATGATCCAAAACAGTTATTTGGTAATAATGATAAGGAATATTAGTAGATACCTAAGTGAACCACTCTTCTCACTCCTTTCAATAGGTAAATGAGTCAATTTACTAATTTTTTTAGGAACGGTGAAACAATGTTTACGGGTTTGGAGTTACATTATATATTTAAAAGTACCTGTTTGATGAGAACAGGTGATTATTATTATACCGAAAAATAATAGACAGACAGGTCGCGACGATTGTCTAATATTATATAAAATAATAGTCATCATGAAACACTTCACACCTAAGATAGCGGCACCAACACAAACAAAAATCAGAGTTGAAAGACTAAATACGGAATACACGGAATACTTACACAGAAAAAGGATATTAAATAATACTGCTGGTAATGCATTATTAGAAAACAACAACGTCGCGGAAAGCTGGAAAAAACTCAAAAATAACATAATTACCGCAGCAACAGAATCACTTGAAGAGAGTAAAGTAACAAAAACTAGTATGAAAAAGTAAAATCCCCATGGTTTAGAGAGGTAATAAAGAAAAAAAGAAACACTTTTTACTATATAGGACACAACAATTATAACAGGAATACAACCACTATAAACGAAGCAGGAATGAAACGAATACTTTAATTGGACAAATAAAAAGGGAACACTGACATAACTTCTCAACTCAGATAGAGCACGATTATTACGGAATACAGAAATAAATATAGAGAATGATCAAAGGACAAAGAAAATAAATAAACGAACTAACAAAAACGAAACACATTCAGAAGGTAACATGGGCAGACTACTTTCAATACATATTTGCTTAAGGTGACGATAATGACCACCAGCACCAGAGTTGACGGCAACGAAGAAATAAATATTGAGGAGGAAGAGGTAAAGGAAGTACTAAGTAGATTAAAAAACATAAAATCGCCAGAAGAGAATAGAATACCGAATGAACTACTGAAGTACAGAGGAGCAGATCTGACCAAACAACTACTAACACTAATTCAAAAAATAATAGAACAAAACATAATTCTTCAAGAATGGAGATTATAAATCCTCATACCGCACTAATGCTTCCTAATGCATCCTAATTATAATATTATCCGAAGAACATCAACGTTTTTGGTCGCGAAGATCATGCATCGACATTATATTTACTATGAGGCAAGTGCACGAGAAATTATTAGAATACAACAAAGAGGCATATTATCTACGTTTTGTAAACCTTAAAAAAGCCTTTGACAGGGTCAAATTAAAGGGCGTTATTCACTTATTGTGCGCAAAAGATGTTGCATGTGCGAATGTTACGTTTCTGCCCCCTGTCATGGTTTTTGCAAGGAAATATTATAAGGAGCATATGACACAAGGACCTACACCTGGCAGACAGGGTTTGGGAAATCTAAGTGACTGGATGAATAGCGAGCTGTTTGTCGATATACAGGCTCTAAAAAATATTGATAAAGGCATCTTAATAAATGGAGTCAACCTCAATAACCTGCGGTATGCAAATGATACAATAGTGTTTTTCAATACCAAAGAAGGGCTGCAAAACTTTATGAACAAAATAGCGAAAACAAGTAGAACATATCTGGTTAGAAGTGGACTGGATATAAAAACCAGCAAAACCAAGCTAATGATCGTCAACAAGGAAACCATAACTTAAGCAAATCTGTATGTAAACCAAATGAGAATTGAACGGATCTCACACCACAACTACTTAGGAACTATAATCAATAAGTCGTGGGACAATACCCAAGAGATTAAATGTCGCATCGGGAATGCAAAAAGTGCATTCTTAACTATGAGCTCTATGTTTAAGAGTCATAACATCACCCTAGAAACAAAACTAAGGCTCCTTAAATGTTATGTGTATTCAGTCCTTCGGTATAAAGTAGAAACCTGGACATTGAGGGCGGAAACTCTATCAAAACTTTAGGCTTTTGATTTATGGTTATACAGACGGATCCTTAAGATACCATGGATAGACAAAGTTATCAATGAAGAAGTACTACGGAGGATGAACATAACCGCGGATTTGGTCAACATCGTGAAGGGCCGTAAACTGCAGTCCCTGAGACATATAATGAGAAATCAAGGCAGATATGAGGTACTACAATACACTTTGCAAGGTAAAATTACAGGAAAAATGGCCCCAGGATGAAGAAGAATATCCTGGCTTGCTAATCTGAAAGCATGTTATAGAAAGACCTTAACACAGCTATTCCGTATAGCAACCTACAAAGTCATCACAGCCAGAATGATTGTCAACGTTCGGAACGGACAGGCAGCCTAAGAAGAAGATGAAAGAATTCATCACTGTTTAGCAAAAGTTCAATTAAAAACCCTTATAAAAAATAGTCACGAGCCGCCACTAATGTATCTGACATAGACATTGTTGAAGAAGACTCCTGCACCTGAAATTCCACTTCAAAGTACAAGTTCAAATACAAAAGACCAAGTAATAAAGTCAAAATCAGGTATTCAAATGTTTATTAAAATCATTGTAAACAATAAAGTAAGTTATGTATATATCAATATCATTAAACGAATGAAACCATAAATTTTGCAGTCAATATCCAAACCACACGCATATGTTGTATAATTTTTCACATGCGAAAAATCATGTCAATTTTTCACTCAATAGTATTCATCTGACTCTCGACCTGTAAACATTGATACGAATTAGGCAAAAGTTTATAATGGTGATTAGAAACGGGTTCAGCTCTCGTTTTTACCGTTATTATCGTGTATCAAGTGGATATACTATTTATAAACTATTTAAAAATTAAAATATACAGTTTTAACAACTAAAATGAGTGCTCCACCAGATTTATCGGTGAGTGTTCCTTTTTATACTGCTACTGTAAATGGTCAACCTATAAATATTCAAAATCAGCAACAGCAAATTCAACCAGAATGCCCAAATGTCCTTTTTCCACAAAATTTACAACCAAATTCAGCACACATTTTAAACAACCCACCAACAACAATATATTATGTTTCTAACCAAGAACTATCACAATCTTCCTCAAACTGTCCATACAATCCTATAATAAATCCCACATTATCACCTCAAAATGAAGCCTCTGATTCTATTGAGATGACACATACATTACAAAGTGAATAATCTTCAGGGGAAATCAGCGACATTAAGTCATCCGACACAGTCAAAGCGATACATTGATATCGGGTAGACGTGTTTATCGATAAAGTCATTAAGCTCCCAGTTTTTGTGACAATTAGAATATTTAAATTTTGTGGTGTTTAAAAATATTTACATATTATTGTAATATAGTGATAAAAAGTGAAAATATTCTCCCCTGATGGGGGAGAATACCAATAAGACGCCAATGCGCGAACTAAATACTGCTGAAGTTGTTAGTGAACAAGATATGGATACAGGAATTAATACCACCGTTTCTCCTGCTACGAGGGAAGTAAAACTTTTTAATATTAATTCTAATAATTACGACTTTCAAAATTGTTGTGTATATGTTGAAAAGACCAATGATCAGAATATAGGCCGATTGCACCCTATGGTTGTGGGTGATATTTTACATCAAAAATTAAAAATCAACAATATTAAGGAAATTAAAAGTATAGGAAGAAACCGTGTTAAAGTAATCCTCAAATCTATTTTGGATGCAAATAAATTAGTCAGTAATAGTCATTTAAAAGACGATAATTTAAAGGCGTACATTCCCAATCACCTCTTAGAAATCAAAGGGCTGATACGTGATGTCGATACCAAATACAACATTGAATATTTGAAAAAATATATGACCTCTAGTTCACAAATTATTGATATTAAAAGAATGCACAGGAAAATAGAAAAAGATGGAAATACAGAATATGTACCTAGACGTAATGTTATAATTACATTTGAAGGCAATTGTTTACCAAACTATGTTGTAATTAATTATGTATATTTTCAAGTTGAAAAATTGTTAGGTAAAGTTACACAATGTTATAAATGCCTCAAATTTGGACACATTTCTAGACAATGTAAAGGTACACAGGAATACTGCATACGATGTGGAGAAATAAAAACTGATACACATACATGTGATGAAAAAAAAATGTATTGCATACATTGTAAAAGTGATAAGCATATATCGATCTCTAAAAACTGTCCTTTTTTCGAACATCAAAAAAAAATAAAAAATATCATGATTGAACATAAAATTTCATATTTGGAGGCCAAAAATTTAAACGATTCTTCTTTTTCTGGTCTTATTTGTAATAGCAGATTTGAAATATTGTCAAATTCAGATAGAGAGTTTCCAAAATTAACTAACACATCTGAAGTTAATAAACCTGCTTATTCCAACCTATTGAGACCTAATTTACAGAAAACCAAAAATATTAGTCAACCAAGTTGTAGTAAATCAAGCACTGATTATAGAGAAAATAAAAAAAGAAAAGTATCATCTCCAACTTCCGAATATCCTACATCTCCTCACATCCCTTTTAGATTTGGACCATCTCAACCTTTACCACCCTTAAACAAGGAAAGTTTTTCAACTGTAGACAATGATAAAAATAAATTAGTAGATTCTTTAGTAATTCTTTTCTCCGATTTTATTCAAAATATTAATTGTTTAGAACAGGCAAAATCACTTGATATCAATATGTTAGCCAAGGGTATTAATAATGTTTTAGATAATATTTTTAAAAAATAACTAATCTAATTACTTTCAAAGCTAAACTCAAAATAATACAATGGAATGCTCGATCAGCTGTTGCTAACAAAAACAGCCTTCTCAACTTTTTAATAACCGAAGATATTGATATAGCTTTAATAAGAGAAACTTGGTTTAAACGGGATGTTGTTTATAGTTATAGAGGTTATAATGTAATACGCGAAGATCGGGATGACGGCTATTCCGGAGTTGCTATTTTAATTAAAACTGGTATTCCCTTTGAAAACATAAAAATTAAAAAAAATTATAATAAAGAATTGCTTGCTTGTGGTATTAAAATCAATTATAACAAAAGTCATTTAACTTTACTCTCTGTATATAGGTGTCCGAAAGCTAAAACTAACACCGAAGATTGGGATAAGTTATTTTCTCAATTAAAACACCCTTGTATCATTGGAGGAGATATGAACGCACATAATTCTCTGTGGGGCTCATCTAAAAATGATAAAACAGGCCATCAAATTGTGGAGACAATTCAGAATCTAGATTATGTGGTAATGAATAATGGACAACCAACTTGCCAAACGAGACCAGGAAACACAGATTCCATGATTGATGTCACATTTAGCTCACCTTCTCTCTTTGATAAAATTTCGTGGTCTGTAGATACTGATACTTTGGGATCAAATCACTTCGTTATAAGGATTGTAATCGATATCTTGGGAACTGATACGAATATCATTTATCCCAGCAGTAAGTGGAACATTAAAAAAGCCAATTGGTCATTAGTTTATTGAAACCTTATTAACTAACAACCCTCACGCCTATTCAGACACGCAAGAAAAATATAATTTCCGTATTGACTGTATTAATGAAGCTTCTAAACAATCAATTTGTCAATATAAATCATTTAAATGTAAACGTACTCCCGCTCCGTGGTGGGATTCGGAATGTGATGAATCCGTTGCGGAAAGAAAGAAAGCATTAGTAAACTACAAAAAAAATCCTTCTCTTGAAAATTTTTGTAAATGCAAAGAAGTGAATGCTCGTGTCAAAAAATTCCTAAAATTAAAGGCCAAACAAAGTTGGGTTGAATGGTGTTCAAAATTAAATAAACAAACTCCATCTAGTCTTATTTGGAACCAAGCAAGGAAAATGAACAGGAAAAAAGTTAACTTTCCACTGCCTCTAAGTAACACATGGGTAGACGACTTTTTTGATAAAATAGCTCCACCTTACGTAAATAATCAGATAGATGTAATACCATCTGAAACTCTCTCATCTGATCAGAATCATTTTCTCTTAACACCTTTTTCAAGAGCTGAATTAGAGTTTGCCCTTGATAATCGCGTTAGTACCTCACCAGGATATGATGCAGTCAAATATCCTATGATACAAAATTTGCCAGATAACGCAAAAGAATTACTTTTAAATATATTTAACCAGATAATTTTTGAGGGTAAAGGCATAATCGATTTTAAGCGTATTATAGTTGTCCCTATTCCCAAACCGGGAAAAAACCCTAAATTAGCTGAAGCTTACCGACCTATATCATTATTATCATGTATATTGAAGACTCTTGAACGGATGATTAAAATTAGGTTAGATTGGTGGCTAAGGGATCAAAGTCTCTTACCCGCTAACCAACATGGCTTTAAGAAAGGTTATGGAACCTTAGATTCCTTAACAACACTTGTTGTAGACATTCAGAATAGTTTTTCCAGGAACAGTTATGTACCTGCTTTATTTTTAGACATCGAAGGTGCTTACGACTCGGTATCTCTTACAATTCTCCAAGAAAAAATGATTAAATTTTTTCATATTCCAGCGCAGTTTGCTTCTAACGTTGTGAACTTGTACACAAATAGGATAATTTATTTAAAAGACAATCATACTCTTATAGGACCTAGACTTAATAACAAAGGATTACCTCAGGGCTCCGTTTTGAGTCCTATTTTGTTTAACATTTACACAGCAGATCTACACAACATCACTATTACTAATATTGCATTTAATATTGTACAATATGCTGACGATTTCTGTTTGTATACAGAACACAAAAAATATCAGCAATCTATTGAAAACCTGAATGAAGTGTACGGATTCCATAAAAAATGGTTTATAGAAAATGGTTTCGAATTATCCTGCAGTAAATCACAAGTTTGTTTATTTACCAGACATAACTTTCCTAATGCTAGTACAATCAATTTAGGTGGGCACCAATTTTCCCTTAAAAACACAATTAAATATCTGGGAATGATACTCGACCAGAAATTGACCTGGAAGTTACATATTGATGACATGTTGAACAGATGCAATAAGGGATTAAACTTTCTTAAATCAATTAATAAAACTTGGTGGGGATCGGATGTTGAAGTAAGTTTATTATTTTACAAAGCTTACATACGATCTATTTTGGATTACGGAAGTGTTTTGTATGGATCAGCAAGTAATGTACTACTAAATAAAATCAACGTTTTACAGAACTCAGCCTTACGAATATGTTTAGGAGCCATGAGATCCACTCCAGTACAAGCTTTATATTTGGAAGCCTTAGAACCTCCTTTAAATATAAGACGAAGGTTTTTGTCCAAAAAATATTTAATGAAAGTATACATACTGAACTCATCTCTATACGAAAAGATAGTCACTTTGAATTGCCATGACCTGACAAATAAATATTGGCAAAAAAAGAAATCTCCCTTACTTTGCGAAGCGTATAATCAAAATATAGCACTTTTAAAAAATATAGATAGAACGAACTACATATTCAAAAATTACTCTTCTTTCTTTTTACATACAGATATTATTGTACCAAATTATAGTGAAAATATATATTTAAATAAAAATATTGTTCTATCTATAACAAGCAAATACAAAGAGGCAATAGCTCTATATACAGATGCGTCTAAATCTCCAGATGGAACCGGATGCGCTTTTTTTATACCATCGGAACATATAGAAAAGAAATTCAAACTGAACCCGGAAACTTCGATTTATACAGCAGAGGCTATTGCAATATATGAAGCTTTATTATATGTAGCTGAATTTGAGTTTGCCCATATTCTTATTTTGTCGGACTCCTTAGCAGTGTTAAAATCCATTGGTAAATATGGACCACCTAACTTACAAGACTGCCCATACATTTATAGAATTAAACATATTATTCAAACTCTTTTAACTAAAGGAATCAATGTACATTTTCTCTGGATTAAAGCACATGCAGGATTTGAACATAATGAATATGTCGACTTATTAGCCAAAGAAAGCATTTTAACCGATACTGGTATTCTACATAAAGTAACGCTTTCTGACAGTATTGTTTCTTGCAAGTTAACATTACTTCGAGAGTGGAGCTACCAGTGGAAGGAATACTCTTTTGTGAACCAAAATAGATACTCGATAATTCAGCCAGATATTCCCAAATTTCCTTGGTACAAGTCTTTTAGAGCTTCCAGGAGGCACATAACCTCCATTATTAGAATACGTTTCGGACACGCATGTTATCCAAAGCACTTATTTAAAATAAAGGTTTTGGATGATGACAAATGTGAGCATTGTGGAGAGGAAAGTGATTTAGATCATATATTTTTTGGTTGTTCTAAAAACAGAGTCTTCTCATCCAAACTTATAAATGATTTATTAATATATAAAATAGCAGCTCCTTGGAATATACTATATTTATTATCACTTGGCTCTGTAGATATTTACAACTCCTTAATTAAATTTTTAAAAGACAGCAAATTATCATTATAATTCTTTAAAAATCATTTAGTTAATCTTGTTACCTTTGTCTTAAACCATTTGTATAACTTCCTCCTTCCCGTGACCTAGTGTTGTTGTGTCTTATATAAATAAATGCCTTGATAGGTCCCTAGGCGAGAAGAGTGTGTCCCTGTTCTCCTAATATCGATATAATAATCTTTTATTTTGATAGGGCATTTAGGTAAAAATTATAATGATGACTGTCTTAGTCCTTTTGTGTCTGGCTGTATGACGATAAGTCTAAGCCAAAAAAAAAAAAAAAAAAAAAAAAAAAAAAGTCATCCGACATCCACGAATGGCAAACTATTTATACAACATAGTAACAAAAAACTTAAAATTAATCCTCCAATACCAACAGAAAATAAAGACACGGTAGTAACCAGCAATAAATTTCAGATTCTACAAAATGAAAACGAAAACGACAACAATAATATTATAGAAAATACCAGCGGAACTCCAGCAACCTCTAAACCCCCACCAATTTTTTTATATGGTGTTACTGAATACAATAAAATTGTTAATAACCTATCGGAAGTAACAAACACAGAAACATACTATTGTACAGCAATAAAAAACAACACAATAAAAATAAATTCCCGGGACTCTGAAACATACCGAAAACTGGTAAGACATTTAAACAGCAAAAAAATTGTGCATCATACGTACCAAATAAAAGAGGATAGAGCATACAGAGTTGTAATTCGTAAACTACATCAAACAGTGCCCATTAATATAATAAATAGTAAAATAGAAAAACATGGGCATTTAGTACGCAATATTGTAAATGTAAAACACAGAGTAAGTAAGGACCCTCTAATGATGTTCTACGTCGATATAGAACCTAACCAAAATAATAAAAATATATATGAAATTTAATTTATATACAACGCGAAAATAGTTATTGAGCCATTGTATAAAAAGAATAATATTGTCCAGTGTAGAAGATGTCAATTGTATGGACACTCTAAGACATACTGTGAGTTATCACTGTGACAAATGTGAAGGCAACCATATATGTCAGCCGATTGTAAAAAACCTAGGGACACACCTGCCATATGCGCTATCTGCAATGTAGCACACACTGCAAATTACAAAGGATGCATGATATATAAAGAGTTAATTAGCAGTAGAAACAGAGCAACAGGAGTATCATTGCACACTCCACGAACAATACACTGCAATATAACAGAAATACAGTACAGAATAATCCGAACTTAAGCAATAAAAATCACGCGACTTACACACAAGCAACAGGTGGAACAAAAGTAAATAATGTCCATAATAATACGAAATCATACAACCAAAATCATGCAACTTACACTCAAATAACAAGTGGAACACATGTAAGTAATACAAACAGTGACATTGGAGAGATTATAAAGAGTTTACTTAACGAATTCAAAGCTATGTTTTGAATACGTGATCGTGATTCGTGAAAATAGCGTGATCTTAAACATGCTTTCCACAGTAATAAATAAATCCAGTAATGGAACTTAAGTACCTACGAATTGCACGAAATTATTTAGAACATCTGCCAGCCCACCCCAACGAGGACGCAAGACAACTACACCTAAAAACAGAAGTCAGACGAAGATTGAAGAGACCGTGGCCAACAGACTTTATTCACTAATTTCAATTTTAATTTTCATTTCAATTTTAGTTTTAAATTATAATCCTACATTAATTTAATTTGTTAGTGTTAGTATTGGGAGTGTTATCAGTGGATAATTTCTCCTCTCATGTAGTTGCAATACTCACATTTGCTAATACCTAGCTTGTAATAGCAAATGCAAATTTGCAAATTTAATAAAAAAAAAATTCGCTTTATTAATTACTATCATTCTACCATAATTTTACGATCATTACTCTACTCCAACCCTTCCTATTCAAACTTCAACTCGACTCTGTTAGAAATACACAGTTTGAAAATAGCAACGGAAAAAGTCGCTCTCTTCCCTGTTGACTGTCGCTAGCGACAGACGTCCTCTCGCTTTCCTGTTGACTATTGCTAGCAACAGACGTATTCTCTCTACTGTTGACTGTCGCTAGCAACAGACATTCTCTCTCTCTTTCTCTTTAATAGTTACGCGAAAAATACCACGAATCCTCTTTTGAATCGTAGAGACAATAAACGCAAATGTGCTTTATCTCGTAAGCTTAGTGTTAGTACCGCGAGACACGTGTTGAGAAACCGGTAAAGACAGCTGCCCCGTACCAAGAACAACCGCAAGTTAAAGCCTATAAATACCGCGAGTGTGTTCGCATCAGCAGTATTAGAAAGACTTTTTATAAACTTGATTTTCTATTGACTGTATTACCCTTTACCACATATCATAATTTATTTGAACCAGCCCTATTTTATCCAGTCCTCATACACTAAAATTATATTAATAATTTTACATATGTACACCTCTTTTTGTACACATGTGTTTCAGTCTATGCAAATAGAAAAAATCATAACCCACAGTATTTTTATTGCACATAATAATCTAATAGGGTTTTTACTCAACGGCTCTGTATAATAAGAGAATTATTGTAAAAGCAGTTTTTACACTTTTCTTGCTTCAAAAATGAATAATTCTTTACTGAATAATTATTTTTCCTGCAGGATTTAAATCAGATAATGGAAAATGTGATTAGGGATTATAAAACATCTTTTAATTTGTTCTTGTTTTGCATAATAAAAGCTCTGAAAATATAAAGTAATGGATATAAACCAAACTCTAAGTATAATAAAAATAAACAGTGTTCGTAACGTCTAAACCAAAGCGTCATTTGGTGAATTAAAGCAATCAATAAAAATACACAATTCAAAATCACGTTCCAATGTTTGTTATTTTTCATATTTGCCTGAATGTGAGCAATCGAATGTCCATATTTGTTTGTTTTTTGAAAAGTTTTATTAGTTTTAGTCAGATTAAATGTTTCACTGAAAAACAAACATAACACAATATACGCTAAATAAATAATGTGAAAAGAAAACAATTTTATTGAATTCCCTGATGGACTTGTAATATAGTTTATCTTATAGCAGGCATATTAACGTTAAGAGCATAAATATTTCTGCAATTATTGGTCGGCATAAAGTATTAGTTGCTTGTGGGTTATTATTAAATAAAACTGTTTTAAAGCTCTTTATCTTTTCTTATTCAGGTGGGATCTCATTAATGAAGTTTGGCTATAATTAAGCCCAATCTTTCACATATTTTAGTCAGGAGCATTTCCTTCTTCCCGGATGCTTTTTCTTTTAATTTTTTACTCCATTATGAGACGTGGAGTATTTTTCTGAGTTGTAAATATGTTCTCTGAGTAGTAAAAGAAAAAGATTGTATAGGTAACCAAGTGAAAACCCTGAAATATTTAGGAAAAACCAAGTAGAAGACCTGTACAAATTTCTTAGCTGAAGCTTTAGCTTCAGTGATAACGAGATTCTTTTTGATCGAAATGATGAAGTAGAAATTGAACAATGAAAAATTTAAAAAAGAGTGTGGCACTTAGGGAGTGCCGACAGATCTTATTACTTTTAACAGCGTGTTATTACTAGGTGTAGGTTAATGAAATTTTATGTCTGCTTTCCAATCTGAATTGAAACTGAATTTCCAATCTTTTTTTATAATAACACTACACATTTAAGAACGATTTAAACCTTTGGCGAGGTTGGACGTATTTAATTACCAGTCTAATCGCACCTAGTTTTTGTGCTTTTATTTATATCCACTTAATAATTAAAGTGTTGTGTTATTATAAATAATAATTAGTGAATTTATTGGAGAAAATCTATAAGTAATTTTAATCTAATTAGATACTTACTTCACAACAAGTTCATATTGTTTATATTACCTGATGTCATTAAAAAATGAAAAGGGATGATGTTAATAGTCCAGGGGCGTTGAGGCCCCAAATTTTATTAACATCATATAAAACTTCTTCATATTCTGCAGCGTTAATCAATTCAACTCCAAAATTCCCATCCAAGAAACAAGCTATTTTATATAATGCTCTGGAAAACGCCAAACTTGAGGAATATCTACTTGCACTGGGAAAAATTATAGAACCAAGATATATTATTTTGTCATCACAAATTTAAAATCACTGTATTTGTATTTACCTAGCTAGTGAAGAATTAATAGAAACTGTCATGAATGCTGACAACGGAAGAATAACTATCAATCAACAAATAATTTATGCACGACGCTTAATTACACCAAATGAAAGATTACTAATCTCTAATGTTTGCCCTAGTATTCCTCACACTTTCATAGAATCTGAACTTAAAAAGTTATGCCTCAATTTATTAACTCCAATTAATTTTTTACAAATAGGTACAACAAACCCAGAATATAGACATATACTGAGCTTTCAAAGACATACATTTATCTGTCCTTTAGAAGCTACATTAATTCCTCCCTCAATTGTCATAAACCACAAACAAACATCTTATCGTATTTGCTTATCTTTAGAAAAACAGATGTGTTACTATTGTAAACAATCTGACCATTTTGTAGCAAATTGTCCATCCTGTACAAATCCAAATCAAAACTTAACAACAGTGCCAACTACTACTATAAATACAGTAGTTAATACTCTTCCACATAACGTCCCGATCACATCAGCATCTTCAGCGAATTCCTTTTCCTTACAGTCCTTGACTATACCTTCTTCATTAACTACACCATTATTAACTGCATCCCAAATATCACCCTCAACATAATTCTTAAGTTCTCAAACTACATGCACAGATACAAATATAACAACTACTCAGTTATCAACAAAACCTAATGTTTCACAACCTCATACATCAATCCAAAACTCTTCCTTAACACTAGCATGCTCTATCAATAGCATATCAATAGATACCACTGATACACTTGAAATAACTAATCTTATATACTAAAACGCTAAGCCCTTTTCTTGTCCACCACTTTACTCAAAAACCATATTAGATAATTAAAATATTTTTTCGGAATATTATTCGTATTACGTATGCAATTGTCAAGGTATACTTTTGGTACAAAAATTCACTTCCGGTTTTGAGATGACCGGAAGTTAAAATTTACTTTAAGTTTTAGACCCCATAATGTATATATGGATCGAAAGGTCTCGTCGAGACGAATCTAAATATGTACTTCCGGTTGCGATCCGACACCGAAAGTGACCCGAAACGCGCATAAAACGTCAAGATAGAGCAAATCTGACACCGGATTCGTGATCAGCATGCAAAATTAACTGCTAAATGATAACATTGTAACAAAAAACATTGTTTTCGACGAAATATTTCGTGATATTTAATACACTTTTTACTTGCATTATTATTGATGAATGTTATGTATATTCTTGCTTATATTGTTTGTATTGATCTCTTAATTTTTCTCGCAAAATAAAAATTTCATTTATAAAACTCGATGTCAAGTTGGTCCGCTAGTACACCTTGTAAAGAAGTAAACACAGCTAAGCGCAGCCTTGATGAAATTATAACTCCACCTTTACAAGAACCTAAAGAATTAAATCGTGATGTACTAAAATAATTAATTCAATTACTCGACAACTAAAACCTCAGCTCGATAGTGACTCCTCCATAGAACCTTCTACATAACCTCACGTTCCAGTCTATTTTCCAGTGGAATTTAAACGGTTATTACACCCGTTTAGAAATGTTACAATAATTAATAATTGCTCAAAATTCACCTTCTATAATTTGTCTACAAGAAACTCATTTTAAAAATAACAAAATTCATAATGCAGTCACACTTTTATCCTAATACGCTGATCAGCTTAAGTCACTAACTTCCTAATGTCCTAATCAGCTTAAGATGGAATACTGGTAGTTCTGTTATGACATTGTGAAGTCACAGTCAACTTCTAATACGGTGATTGGCTTGGGTCACTAATTGCCTTATATGGTCACGAGTAGTTCGGTGATGACACATAAACACAACGGAACGAGAGATAATAATTTGGTGTGATTTAATTATGACAATTGTGAACGAGTTTGATTTAATTTAATAAAATAGCTATATTTACGAAAATACGTGTTTTAACTTTTTTAATAGACGATACTATTTTAATAGACGATATCAGAAGTGTGTTAAAGAACCTACGGTAGAATTTAGTGAACTGTTTTTAATGTTAAGTGATTGAAAGTGTCCAAAATGCCGAACTCTGAGATAGCGCGTAGAGATAGTAGTTCCAGTAGTGAAACCACAACAATGTCGTCTACCGATTCTTCGCCGAGAAGGTAGTCAAGGTATACAAAAACGAAAAGAACACGTAGAATGAAGTAAGTGTACTTAAAGGTTTTTACAAGTCGATATGGAAGAGAAATTTTAATAAATCATACACGTAAAATGTATTAAAGACACTTATCACCTTTTTACTGAATATGGTTTGCAGTAGTAGAAATATATTGTTGTCCGGCATAATAATATATGTGGGCTTACTTTGTTTTACATGCAACAGAACTTTAATTTTATGGAAGTAAGTAGCGATATATTGTTTTATTTGAAAACGAAAAGTTGATTAGGTGTAACTTATTTGTTTATTACACAAATTATCTGCTGAATGGTAAGTCGTATCATTTATTTGGTTTTACCTGTATGTAGAGCGGAAAAAGCTGAGAATTTTGGTATACTTAACTCAATATTTTAAAATTTGTCATTTACCTGGTTTTCGCAGTATACCGACGATATTTCAAGCGATTTCTAAGCTTAAAAGTACCGCTAAAAAATGGTACGCTAGTTTTATTGAAAATGAAGTTGCATGGTCTCAATTTTCTTGGGACTCTGAGATAGCGCGTTTAGAAAATACTTTTCAAAGTACACGAAATACTTATGATCTTTTTATGGACGTAGCCCATCATAAACCAACAGAGGGTTCTTCATTATATGAATTTTATTTTCAACATTTAGCAAAAATTAATAAACTTAAAGTAAATTTTTCCGAGTCAGATAAGATTTCTTTAATAATTGGTGCTATTGGAGACGAACATAATGTTAAATCTGCTATTGAAGTTGCTCAAATCAAATATTTCAATTTACTGGCAGTTTATTTAAGAAATAAGCTTTATCACAAAAGTCCAGAAAAATTGCCTGATTTAACAAATCCAATTGTTTTTTCCAAATCAAAATTGGTACATAATAACAAATTTGTTAATAACAAATTTAACAAGAATATACCTTGTATGTGCTGTGAATTCAGGGTCATTTAAAAAAAAAGATTGTCACCACAGAAACCAAATATGCAGGTTTTTTTAAAATTAAAGGTCATATTGAACAATACTGTTTTAAAAAGAACAAAGAATGTCAAGAGACAAAAGTAAATAAAACGAACAAAAATGTAGAAAAAAAAAATAAATCTGTTAAACAAATACAGTTTGATTCTTCCGAAAATAAATTTAATAAAATTATTTTCTTAAATGAGCACAGCCATACTGCATTCATTGATTTTGGCAGCGATTGTTCGCTAATTTCAAAAGAATTGGCAGATAAGTTTAAATTAGAAATAAAATCATTAACTAAAGATGTAAAACTTTCTGGATTTTTGGGAAATTCTTTATCAGTTGAATATTATGTATTTGCTAAAATAAAAATCGATTTTGTAGAATTAAGTATTATGTTATATGTCATGGATAAAGATTGGGTTAATGACCTTCTAATAGGAAGAAATTTTACACAAGATGTAAATATTATGTATTATAGGATAGATAATAGTTTAACATTTAAATGTAAGAAAGACTTAGATAAAGAAATAAGTACAGGAAATATATCTAAACACGAGAAAATGATGTTGGAAAATATTTTGCTAAATCACGAGGACTGTTTTTATACAAATTTGAAAGCTCTAAAAAAATCGCATTCTGTTGTTATGAGAATCGATATTACAAGTTCAGATGTAGTTAAGTTTCGTCCCTAAACACCTGCAGCCGACAAAGAAATTTTACAAAAAACAGTACAAGAATTATTGGATGCAAATATTATTCGAAAGAGTAATTCATCGTTCGCAAGCCCTTCTTTTCTTATTGATAAAAAAAGATGTAAATTGGACATGGACAGAAGAAGAAACAAAAATTGTTAAAGAAATAAAGAAAGTTATAGTCTCAGAACCAATTTAAACAATATTTAATCCGAAACATGACATAATAGTTTACACGGATGCAAGTAGAGAAGGATTTGGAGGCATAATAACTCAAATTGTTGATGGTCGTGAAAAGTCAATTGCCTATTTTAGCAAGCAAACCACAAAAGAAGAAAAGAAATATCATTCTTTTGAACTAGAGCTTTTGGCTATTGTCAAAACCTTAGAAAGGTATACATAATATTTAGCAGAAGGATCTTTTACTCTAATAACAGACTGCAATTCCGTTAAAAATGCATTAGTAAAACAAACAATAATCCCAAGAACAGCAAGATGGGTTTTGTGTTTACAAGATTTTTGTTTTGAAACAAAACATAAATCAGCAGTACAACTACAACATGTAGATGCCTTAAGTAGGAACTTTGAAAAAACTGAAGCAGAGGAAAGTCTTGAAATTAAAGTGATGCTCATCAAAGAAGACGACTATCTAAGAGAAGCACAGGATACAGATACGAAAACAAATAAAAAAAAGATTATTTTTTTGTCAGGAGATCAGGAAAATCATAAGGATACTTTCAAGAAATATGATTTAAGAGGAAACAAAGTTTATAAAATAACGGAATATGGTAGAAGATGATATGTGCCTAAAAATTGTCGTTGGCAAATTGTCAAAATGAATCATGACGATATTGGACATTTTGCGTTGGATAAAACAATTAAAAGAATAAAAGAACGGTATTGGTTTCCACGAATGCGAAGATTTATTAAGAAATACATTTCGGCTTGTCTTGCCTGTTTATACTATAAACAACCGGGAGGAAAAAAGCCTGGCTATCTACATTCCATTCGAAAATATGCTAGACCGTTTCATACACTCCATGCCGATCATTTAGGGCCATTTGTGTCAACGAAATCTCAAAATAAATACGTCTTGGTTTTGATTGATGCCTTTTCTAAATTTGTGTTTGTTGAAGCTGTCCCAGATACATCAAGTAAACATGTTATTCGTGCTTTAGAAGAAATTTTTAAAATATTTGGTAACACCAAACGAATGATATCAGATGCAGGATCAGCTTTTGTTTCAAAAGAATTTTTGAATATGGCAGAGAGAGGAATTAGGGTGTTTACAACTGCAGTAGGAATGGCAAGAGGCAACGGCCAAGTAGAAAGGGCAAATAAAACATTACTGGATACCATGGCCACAATGGGTGCAAAGTTTGAGTCCGATATGTGAGATAAGAATTTAAAAAACATTCAACAAGGAATAAACGGGACAAAACACCGAATAACTAAATCTTCTTCCAGTGAAGTGTTTTTCGGGTACAAATTAAGAGTTGATGGAGACAAATACATAGATGATAATGATATGGACATTATTGATGTAACGTCATTGAGAAAGGATGTAGCTAAACGATTAGAAGAAAACAGAATCAAACAGAATAACGAATTTAATAAAAAAAGATGCTCTCCAGTCAAATATGCTGTTGGTGACCTGGTATTGACAAAAGTTACAAGTTTTCCAGCAAACAATGAAAGTAAGAAGCTTTTAGAAAAGTATAGAGGGCCATTCAGGATTGTTGAGGTTCTACCAAATGATAGATATCGTGTAAAAGAAGATGTACATTCATCAAGAACAAGGCGTCCTTATGAAGGAGTTGTTGGTGGAGAAAACATCAAGAGATTTAAGATTTAAAGATCTTAAAATTATTCAGGTTAGTTACATGATAGTTTAGTCATTTTGTAGAATGACATAAAGATATTCTATTGTTTAAAAGGAATTTGTTTGGAATAGCTGGAACTAAAGAAAAAAAAAATAATATTTTAATTGTCATTCTGAAAAATGACAACAAAGTGTTTCAATGATCTGAATGGGTTTATGTGAGTAGTTCTGACTATTTGAAGCAAATTTATTTTATTCGTCATTCTGAAAAATGACAAATAAATGTTTTAATGTTCTGAATGGATTTTCAGTTCGTCATTCTGCAAAATGACAAATAAATGTTTTAATGTTCTGAATGGATTTTCAGTTCGTCATTCTGAAAAATGACAAATAAATGTTTTAATGTTCTGAATGGATTTTCAGTTCGTCATTCTGCAAAATGACAAATAAATGTTTTAATGTTCTGAATGGATTTTCAGTTCGTCATTCTCCAAAATGACAAATAAATGTTCTAATGTTCTGAATGGATTTTCAGTTCGTCATTCTGAAAAATGACAAATAAATGTTTTAATGTTCTGAATGGATTTTCAGTTCGTCATTCTGCAAAATGACAAATAAATGTATTAATGTTCTGAATGGATTTTCAGTTCGTCATTCTGCAAAATGACAAATAAATGTTCTAATGTTCTGAATGGATTTTCAGTTCGTCATTCTGAAAATGACAAATAAATGTTATAGTGTTCTGAATGGATTTTCAGTTCGTCATTCTGAAAATGACAAATAAATGTTATAGTGTTCTGAATGGATTTTCAGTTCGTCATTCTGAAAAATGACAAATAAATGCTCTAATGTTCTGAATGGATTTTCAGTTCGTCATTCTGAAAAATGACAAATAAATGTTTTAATGTTCTGAATGGATATTCAGTTCACCATTCTGCAAAATGACACCCAAATATTTTAATGTCTTGAATGAGTTTGTTTGAATAGCCGTAGCTATTCGAAACAAATTACTCTGAGATAGCGCG
>NW_027312297.1:0-32606 GCF_040954645.1 Diabrotica undecimpunctata | reverse complement strand
TACGCGCTATCTCAGAGTAGTGAAAAAACCTAAAAATAAGTATAACCACTTAAAAATAAGAACAAAAGAATAAAATTTTGACTGATTAATTGTAAATGTAGTTATGGGTCATACGACCCTTAAATTATATAATTAAAGTAACAAACATTCTAATTATTAAGACACGTCAATGATAAGGGATTACAACTATTTAAGGGAACATACAAATTTTCGGTACAAAAAAGGACTTTCTTCATTGAGTGGCAACAACCAACTAATGACAGAAGAAAGTAAAAATTGCTTGAAAGATCTTTAACCTTTAACTACGGGCGCCCCTCCATTAGTCATAACTACGTGCGCGGTGTATTCTGTACACCACCGACTAAAAACGCAAATAAAAGCCACAACTAGGTATTTTTAGTACATATATTGTATATAATAAATGTAGGCATATATTTAAGAGAATGTCTTAACATAAAAAATAATACATAACGAAAATATAAAGATTAGCAACAAATATAAGAACAAAAACTCAACCACTTCTTTTTCTCTAAAAATAACCTTCTTGAGATTCTTGTATATTAGCTTAACATTAAAAATATTATAAAACTAGTATATAAATCTAAAAACTAGGAGTAAATAATCATTCACAAATGAACATATTTGAGAATATGTGTGCTATTCATTTTCGTTTTCTTCCTCGTTTGCGTCTACTAAATTACAATTTGCACAAATTGTAACAGAGTGCTCTTTACAAACCATTCTATTACATTTGTTGCAAGATATTGTTGTAACTCTATTTTTGCTCCTTCCACAACAATGGCACCTCCCCCGTTTTTTTGCTGGTGGTTCTTCATCGTGGTCGTCTTGTACGTTTTTGTATTTCTTCAAGAATATTTTTAAATCCAGAGGTAAACTCTGTATTTCCGCCCTCTCAGAAAGATGACGTCTTATCAATGCCAATGATAATTCTTTTAGAAAAACTCTTCTATATTTTTGAGGATTGTCGATGTTGGCAGCATTGTACAGGATCTGGCTGTTAATTCCGGCAATATTCAGGAGTTGAAAAAACAATGCCATTGACCATCTTCGTGTTCTTCGGGATACCGAATAGGTACTGCACATTTGGTCTACAGTATCTACGCCTCCTTTATGTGAATTATAGTCTAAAATTATCATTGGTTTTCCTGTTTCGGGATCTACTGTAGAATTACTGTGCATGGTAGATAGGAGAATGACAGCTTTATTTTTCTTTGGTGTGTAGGATACAATGGTAACTTCTTTTTGAAAACCAAAAGTGGATGATCCAATTGGTGTGTTTTTTCTTGGTTAAAACTCTGGAGGTAGTTCCCTTTTATTTCGTTTAAGTGTGCCAACCAACGTTATCTTTTCCTTCAAAAGGTCAATTGCCAACGGATAACTCGTATACCAATTGTCGCATGTTAAATTACGGTTTTTACCTTTCCAAGGTTGAAGCAGGCGATGGGTAATATCCGTTGATGTGTTAGATTTTTTGTAGGGCCCTTCCGATTGTTGACCACAATACACCTCAAAATTGGTGACATAAAAGGTCTGCGCGTCACATAACACAAACACTTTTAAGCCATACTTTGCAGGTTTACTTGGAATGTATTGCACAAAGTTGCATCTACCTCTAAAAGGTATCAACATTTCATCGATAGTCATTTCTTCTCCCAAGGAATAGTTGCTGCTACAGTTTTTCATAAACGTATCAAGAGTAAAGCGAATGGCAGCAAGTTTGTCAATTGATTTTCGGTCCTTTCGTGTATCTTTGTTGTCAAACCTAAGAGCAGCAAGCAAAAATAAAAATCGATCTGCGCTCATACAGGCTCGAAAGATTTCTGAGCCGGTACCATCTTTTGTCCACAATTCGAGGAAGTGTGTATGATTTTGTTTTTTAATCCCTGCAAGAAATAATAAATAATCCTAATAATGCCATGATTTCCTGTTTAGTCGTATCTTTAGCCCGTCTTGGCCGTTCATAATTTAATCGCATTTTTGCAATCTGCAAATTTGTACATTCAACTATATTTTCTATGATTTCATTTGTAATGAGTTTTTCAAAAGCACTTAGTTTCGTAGTAACATCTCTCGCACAAACTGTTGGCCCAGGAAATATCTTGACAATATTTTTTGAAGGAGTTTTAGTAAATTTGCTAAGAAGAGATTTCTTATACCATTTAGTTTTTCTGTCTTTTGCTATAAAATAATCATTGTCTTCATCAAGATCTGAACTGTTTTCAATGTTACTGTTTGTGTCCGAGTCAATCGTATATTGATTTTCGTCATTCAGATCAACTTCTGATTCAGTGTCGTGCTCCGTTTTTTTCTATTAGCTCGTCGTCTGAAGTATCTGGGTCTCCACCAACATCTTCATCAGATTCTTCCTCAAATATAGCTTGAGCCATAGCTCTAAGTTCATCTTCTGAGAGTTTTTGGGGATTTCTTACTGGTACACGATCCCTGCAAAGTAAATATTTTGTAGTACCTCTCGATTTATAAACGTTACGACAAAAATATAGAGGCAACGTTTGTAATTTTTATTATTTATTTCTAATTAATATTTCAAAGAGACATGACCGTATTGCTATGGAAGAAAGAACATGAAAAAACAAGACCACAAAAACAAATAGAAGGTCGTTAAATAGTCCAATAATAGGTACTCACAAATATCCAAATAGATAACGGTATATTAATTTATGAGAAAATGCTAAAATAGAATATTTGATCAAATGTATTATCATAAAACTAGTTTTATTGTAATAAAATGAAAGTTTTATTAAAATTTTAATAACAAATTACAAATTCTTTTATTCAAAACGTTGCAAAATATCTAGCTTTTGTTACATATAAGTCGCTATACATTAATAATGCTATTTTTTAGTAGATAAACGTAATATAAATCTCACAAAATTTACTTACATAACTAGGTGCTTGGTGTACTACATACACCACTACTCTGAGATAGCGCGTTTTTTCCAACCGTCAGTCTATCTCTGCAGCAATCAATTTTACAACTGTTGAGGTTTATAGCTGACACATCAGAGATAGGTTAGGTAGAGGGACACGTGCGCAACCAGTGCTTATCAGAAATAGCGGCCAATTTAGTGCGACTGGTGTACTGAGTACACCGTAGCCCGTAGTTAAAGGTTAAGATAAGTGGTTGGTAGTTTTTAAAGAATGATGAAATAATATATGCCTTTTCGGGGTGTTGTGTAGAATTAGAATTAATTTAATAAAATTGTAATATTGTTTTAAAAGATATTGGATTTATGTACCTACATATGTATATTAGTATTTAATAAATTAAATTACGGTACAGTATATAATACCATTCTGTTGTTAAAAAGTGAATTGTGTTGTGAATAATTAAAAAGTAGTTAATTGTTCACTTTTTAATTTGCAGAAAAATCGAGTTTCGGATGGTGTTTGGAAATAAGACTAGAAATTCTTCTTGGAATTGGAGTCTTTGTGGTCATCTATTAACATAAGCAATAGCCTCCTCCTTTGGCCATCTCCGCTATTCTGATCTTAGATGCTGCCGCTCTGAATAGATCGATTGATGTGCATTCGTACCATTCCTTCAAGTTCCGCAACCATGAGATTGTTCTTTTTCCTACACTTCTCTTGCCCTGGATTTTCCCATGTATATTTATTGAAGTATGTTGTATCTTTCATTACGCATAACATGCCCCAGGTATTGCAGCTTTCGTATCTTGATGGTTTCCAATATTTCCATCCTTTTGTTGACTCTTCTCATGACTTCGTTGTTTGTTACATGCTTGGTCCATGATATCTTCAATAGTTTTCTATACGTGTTCGTGATTATTAGACTTTGTTTTTGGCAGAATTGTATTAAACGATCTCCTCTATCGTAACTTTACCCTAGTCCTTGATCTCGTAATTTTTGTTCTAGCTCTTCCTTTGCCTAATTTTGTATTGAAATTGCCCATAACTACCATGATTTTCCAGTTCTTTGTCATTTTCAGTCAGTTTCTTCAGTTTGTTGGTAGAATATTTCTACTTCATCTTCTGTTGCATTCGTCGTTAGCGCATATACTTGGATCAAATTTAGTTTTGTGTGTGATGTCCTTATTTGTAGTAGCATCACTCTTTTTGAAATTGGGACAAAACCCTCTATTGACTTGTTGACCTCCGTATCGACAATAAATGTTACTCCATGTCTATGCTGGTTGTCAATGTTTCCCGAGTAATATAAAAGGTACCGGTTTCTGTCAAAAGGTATCCAAAGTTAGGCCACCATGTTTTGCTTATACCTAATATATTTATATTCATTCTTCTCATTACTTGAAGGATTTTAAGTATTTTACCAGGTTGATACTTGCTTTTGACGGTCCGCGTATCTATTTTTGTTTTTAATAATTTTAAAAGCTTTGTTTTGTTTTGATGTTTGACAAGGGTTTCGCCTATTAACGACCTGGGAGTCCTTGTCTGTTCCTCCCCTGCCGGATCTTGGGTATCAATTTCCATAATCAGGGGATTTCTTTTTTTCTTTTAGTGCGCATTGCCATTATAACTGTACTGGAGATATCCAATGGTCAACGGCATAAGGATGTAGAAGGCAAGGAGAAACCACTACATTAAATATCCATGCATGCATATGGATATGGATCTTTAATGCAGTGGTTTCTCTTTGCCTTCGGCATCCTTATGCCATTGACCATTTACTTGATTCATTCGCCTTTGGTGTCAATTTTTTAGCGCCAGGACATAAGAGTGCCATTCTACTTACCAACTAATCCGCCCAAAGCCGTTGGTCAGTAAGTATGGGATTGCTTATACCGGCAATCCTCACTTAGTTTAGCCCGCAGACCAGCGCAGTTGCCCTAGGTGTGGCACGTGGAGCCATAAGTGAAAGTTAGTTGTCCTATGAGGACCAGTTATCAAGAACCATCTCGCGTCTATGACCCTCGATTAGGTCGTTCCGATAAAAGATGCTACCTGTATAACACAACTCTACACCCCATAAGCAATGGTACCCCATACCATAACTGTCACGGTGTAGTAAACATGCTGATTCGTGTCAAATTGTGGGTCATATTTATTAGTAAAAACCACCTGATTCTATTGTTGCTTCCGTATAATTTTTTCTCTACACCAGAGCAAAAGGTTACGCCGACGTTCAGCTGTAAGAGCACGTACTCAATATAGGCAATACGAAAGAAGGCCAAACTGTGCGGTTCCCTATTTGTGCCAAACGTTTAAGTCCCTATTTCTGTCATTTTATCAAAAACATATTCCATAATATGATTCCTACTATTTGTTATGATGACATGATCATATATTTAACAAGATCCATAACTCGGGATGTCATATTAGAAGGTAAGATAGGCTCAATATTTGTTTCGATAAGAAAAACAAATACACTACTAGAAAGCTATGTCTACATAACTTAATTTGCAGGAAACTAGATGAACAAAAATTTCTTTGTTGTTTTTGCATCGTTTTGTCTCTGCACATGTCCCAGCCATGACAGTCTTTTACTTTTCACAAATCTTACAATGTCATAACCTTCATTTAACTCATTAACCTCGTCGTTTCTCCTGATTCTCCATGTGCCATCTTTCTCTTGTACCGGGCCATATACTTTCCTCAGTATTTTTCTCTCGAATGTCCTGAGTTGGGCTTCATCTTCTTTCGTCATTACCCAAGTTTCACATCCATAGGTTACTCGGGTTTAATCAGTGTTCTGTAGATAGTCATTTTGGTTCTTTTGTCTAATAATTTCGATGTCATCAATCTTTTATTAGCATAGTATGTACGATTCCCGCTGGAAATACGTGCATTAATTTCGCTACTTACGGAGTTATTCTGATTGATTTCTGTGCCGAGATATGTAAAGGCATCCACTCGTTCGATAGTATAGTTGTCTATTGTGATATTATTTTCATTGTCAGTTATTCTTTTGACTGTCATATACTTCGTTTTTGCTTCGTTTATTTTGAGACCTCTTTTTCTTGCTTCAGGATCAATTTGTTTGAACACTTCCATTAGTCGTGGCTTATTCCTACTAATGATGGCTACATCGTCTGCATATGCAGTGATTTGTACTGATTTGGTGTTTATATGGCCGGTTATATTGGTTTTTCTGATGACTGCCTCAAAAACTAGGTTGAATAGCATGGTTGATAGGGCATCTCCCTGTCTTACTCCCATGTTGATGTTAAACAAGGGAGTCAGTTCTCCATCTACTCGGACTGCGGCTTTTGAACCCTGCAATGTCATTTTTATGAGGCTGATGTATTTCTTAGGTATACCTAGATTACAAAGGTCTTCCAGCATTTTGTCTCTTTTCACACTATCAAAAGCTTGTAAGCTTGTTTAAAGTCTATATACATATTATATAGGTCTATGTCGTATTCATAAGTTTTTTCTTGTATCGTTCTTAGTATGAATATGTTATCTGTAGTGGCTCTATTTGGTCTGAATCCATTTTGATAATCACCAATTATATTTTCGGAGTATTCTAATAATCTATTGTAGATTATACCAGAAAGAATTTTGTATATTACATTTAGCAATGTAATTGGCCTATAATTCTTGCATTCCCTCTTATCTCCTTTTTTATATATTGGCTGTATGAGGCCAACTGTCCATTCCTCTGACATTTGCTCCTTCGTCCATATTAATGTTATTAGGTAATGGATTCTTTCCCAGAGTTCGGATCCTCCATGCTTTAATAATTCTGCCGAAATTCCGTCCGTTCCTGGTGCTTTATTATTTTTTAGTTTATTTATTATCTGAACTACTTCTTCATAACTCGGATTTTCGATCTGCAGCTCCGCCGTATAATATATTGTCTCGTTCTGATCATTTTCGTTGTCTGCATTTAGATTTTCTTCGAAATATTGTTTCCATCTCATTATAATTTTTTGCTTCTCTGTTAGTAGTTCTCCGTCCTTGTCTTTGCATATCGCTAGTTTTGGTCTAAATGACTGTGTGCTTTCTTTTATGCATTTATAGAATTTTCTGCTTTCGCGTCTGTTGTTATGCTTTACGATTTCTTGTACTTGTTTTTTCATAGCCTCTCTTTTCTTTCTTCTAGGAAGGCGAAAAAAAGGAAGGCCCAGAACGAGATGGTTGGATGACGTGGAAGACGACCTGAAAACAATGAACATAAGACAATGGAGAAGAAGGGCACAAGAGAGATCTGAATGGAAGGACATAGCCAGACAGGCAAAGACCCATCCAGGGTTATGATGCCAAAAGAAGAAATAGAAGATGAACAAAAATAATTACATTTTTGTTTTAAGATCTATTTTATAACGAAAAACACACTTCTTCCAATAGGATTCACAACTAGTGATGCACAAATATAATATTCGATATATACCTACTTATACTCCGTATGATTTAAGAAGGATTTTAATACGGTATAACGCAATAATTATTTTAGCAGACCTAGGAAAAATATGAAACTGTCGTTTAATAACAATTTTTCGTAATACAGCAATGACTTCTTCAAAATTAAAACTTTGTTTTGGATACATCTAAGCGTACAGTATGCTTTATATATTTATTGCACCATTTGGCCAAAGAAAACGCAATTTATGGATATAGCACAAGTATCGCGACAATTTCGGATGTGCACAATAAATTTATAATGAGCAAAAAGTTTGGAGAGATTCCAAGATCCTTGTATGTTTGCAACAAAGACCCAGAAGTGCAAATGTGTATTTGTTTGCTAGGAAAAGTTAGTTTCGGGGTAATGTTTATGCAATTTCTTGTTCGTATGCTTAGAGACCGAGCTAATTTTCCGGTCCAAAAAATCCCCATCCAGGGAGTGCAGTCGCGCCTTTTCTTGTACTAATAAAGTACCGAGTTGGACCGTTGTTGGAATCAATTCCGGCGTGGACGAAATCTATTGTTATATTTGCATTAGTAGATTAGCGGGTAATGCTGATCTTGGTGTAAAGTTTTACGAATTTGCATTTCTCGGGAAACTTAATGCCCGAAACAAAACAAGAATTAAATTATATGTCGACACTTACAGAACCGGTTTGGTATTAGTGTTGGGATCTTTCTCAGATATAAAATTTATTTTTTTGACAATACCGCATAGCCCTTTTAGAGTGTAAACGCTCAGATTCAGGTAGAATAAAGATTTTCTTTACAATTTAATACAATCTAGTAATTAATTAATGACATTTTTATAATTTAACAATTTATAAAACCTCGTAGAACTATCTATCACAAAATAAATAAGCATTGTGAATTGCATAAAGAACATCCTAATATGAAAAAGCTGGTAAAGCTAGTCAACTAAAAGCAATGCTGAGCTGATAAGGAATGCAAAAAGCATTTAAAGAAGTGAAAAAAAGTCAATAGAATATTTCACCGATAAAGGAAAATTGGCTGAATATGTCAATAACTAAGTGAACCGGAGGGAATAGGGATAATATAAGTAAAAAGGATACAGCATTAAGCTCTTCACAGTCCTAAAGTCTAAGAATTAGATAAACCAAAAAAAATGAAAATCCTCCAATAATTATAAATGAAGTCATCATCATCATTGGCTTTTACAACTCTTCGTGAGTTTTTGCCGCGTTTACTATTGCCTTCCATTGATTCCGATCCTGTGCTATTATTTCCCATAGCCTTACTTCCATCTTCTCCAGGTCTTCCCTGACTGCGACTTTCCACCTTTTTCTAGGCCTTCGTGTCGATCTTCTACCATCTGGTCTTTCCCAAAACACATTGCTAATCAGTCTGTCGTCATCACTCCGTACCACGTGGCCTGCCCATCTTAATCTATTGGCTTTTATTGGCTTTTATATATCTTACGATGTTTCCTTTCCCGAAGAGAGTCTCTATTTCATTGTTGTATCTGCTCCTCCATTCATTTGTCACGCTATCCCTGCAAGGACCATATATAATTCGCAGGATTTTGCGTTCCTATACTAATAGCTTATTGATTTCTTTCTTTCTCAATGTCCATGTTTCACTTCCATATGTCACTGCTGGTCGTATTATGGTTTTGTACATTTGGATTTTGGCACGCCTTGAGAGAAGCTTTGACCTCATTAGATGTTGAATGGCAAAGAATGATTTATTCACCGCCAGTATTCGTATTTCAACCTCCCGTTCTCCTGTGTTTTCACTGGTAATTGTTGCTCCTAGGTATTTGAATTCTTTGACCACCTCAAAATTATGATCGTTTATGGTCATGTTTTGTCTTATTCGCTGTCGTTCCTTTTTTGATACGACCATGTATTTAGTTTTTTCTTCGTTTATTTTCAGGCCTACGCTTAGTGTTGCTTCTTCAAAGTTCGATACTATATCCTTAACTTCCAGTGTTGTCTGTGCTACTGCATCTACATCATCTGCAAATGCGAGAATAATCTTTGCTCCTCTGGCAGTTATGTCTGGTTTGACTCTGGTATAGATTTTTCGCATTGCATATTCCAATGCTAGGTTGAATAGTAATGGGGACAGCGGGTCTCCCTGTCTGAGTCCGGTACTTATGCCGAAAGCCTTTGAAGTTTTGCCTCCTATTCTAATTTGTGCAAAGGAATTGTTGACACACATTCGCGCAATCATGGTCAGCTTCTTTGGTACGCCTAACTCCATCATTGCACTCCACAGTTTTAAGCGATCTATGGAATCATATGCTTGTTTGAAATCTATGAAGATCTGGTGTACTTCTTTATTATATTCCCAATACTTTTCTAGCATTTGTCTGATAGTAAATATTTGGTCGATTGTTGATCTTCCAGGCCTAAAGCCGCATTGGTAATCGCCAATAATTTCCTCTGTATATGGCAGTAATCGTTTTAGTACAACTGAAGCTAATATCTTATATGTAGTACCGATTAGTGAGATTCCCCTGTAGTTGCCACATGTATCCTTTCTGCCTTTTTTATGTATTGGCACGATAATACAGCCACTCCATTCTTTTGGCATTATTTCTTGTCTCCAGGCTTCTTTCATTAATTGGTGTATTTTAGTTCTAAGTTCATGCCCTTCTTTTTTAATCAGTTCTGCATCAATATTGTCTAGTCCCGGGGATTTGTCATTTTTTAGGGTTTCTATCGCCGTGATAATTTCTTCCAGGCTTGGCGGGGGTACTTCTATCTCGGCCGTTTGGTACTCACAATTTGCTTTATTTCCATCCGCGTCTACCTGGACATTTAGAAGACTTTCAAAGTATTCAGCCCATCTTTCGATTATTTTATTTTCAGCTGTAATCATTTGCTCATTTTTATCTCTCACAAAGTTCGGTGTTCTTTTATATGCACCTTTCTTATGTTGTCTTACTTCTTTGTAGAATTTATTATTTTGCTTGCTTCTGTGTTCACGTTCTACTTTTTCAATTTGTTGTTGTAAATGTTGTCTCTTTTTTTTCCTTACTGTTCTTCTGGCTAAGGCTCTCTCTCTATTGTCTTGTTCACGCTTTTCATCCGTCGGGTTTGCTAGGTAGTCGATTCTTCTTTTGCTTCTTTTAAGGTATCCTCGCATTCTTCATCAAACCATTTATTTCTTTTTGCTTTTCTCTTCCGACCTATACACTTCTCTGCTGTTTCTGTAATGATCGTTTTAATGGAGTGCCATTTCTGGTCTATATTTTCTCTTTCATTTTCTTTCGTTTCCAACACCTGGAATTATAAATGAAGTAGAAAACTTAAATTCAAGTTTAATTGTCTTCATAAACTCATATTTAGCAGAACGAATAGTTTTCAAATAGAAATAATGAATGACAAAAATATTACGATTAATCCCAAGAAAGAACATATTAACCAATATCTCACTAAAAATCTGACTGAAGGAGAATATTCATAATACCTTGAAAATTAAGAAAATAGGGCAATTAAAATGATTAAAATGACTGTAAAGTGAACTGAGAAAAGAGATTAAATAATGTTCGAAACAACTATAAAGTAGAAATGAAAGACGGAACAGCCCCTGAATATGTAACTTTGGACGTTGAAACATTACGAAGACATAAACAAAATAATCTGCAAAGAAAACAGATGTTATGTGCAGCAAATCTTGCCTGCAAGCTAGAAATTTAATTAAAATTAGCCTGTGAGAGTTATTCACCGCTTAGAGTTACGTTCGAGTGTATTAATTCGTGTAAAAACAGACATCCCTCCACCTCGTTCTAATGCTTCCGACCATCCCTTTACCCCTTATAGCACTCCGATAGGGGCACAACTATCAGCCAACTGCTCTTTATGTGGGAGTACTGGGTAATAGAACTCCAACAATAAGCGCTTTAGTCCTGTTTTCCTCTTGTGACTTGCCTTCGAAACTAAAATTGCTTACTTGGGCCTCAAGTATCTGCTCTGTCAAAAAAAGTTACCTGATTTTACTAAAACGTACTTTTATTTGTAAACTGGACTTCACTGGACCTTGGAATTTCTGAGAGAACGGGACGGGGAATCTCGGACACACTAACAAAAGGACTGCATTAATGGTCTGGAAAGACGACCAGGGACAAATAAGTGAAGTTGAAACTGTTAGCAGCACATTGGACACACCCTGGAAACGGCTTCTTAAAAAACTGAAAATATCCTATTTAGTTTTCAAATTTGTTGTATTCGACACAAATCTCTTAGAAATATAGAAATAGTGATTACTTTTTATATTTGACATATTATATAGAGTATGTTTCACTATTTTCAACATATTTTGTCGGCTTCTTTACCGACTAACTAAAACGTCTGCTTACAACCGTTCCCCTTTTCAACCTAAAATTTGAATTCATTTCGACCCTTCTAATCGTACCGTTTCTCTCTTCGCATCCCACACTCATCCGTTCATACCACAGAACCAATCCAAAATTCTAGTTAAACATATCGCAAAACGACCTTAAATCAAACTACTTTTAAATGTGTAGAAATAACACGTACAAATCAATAAAACCATATTTTCTTCGCAGTAAACTTTTACTTCACAATGTAAACAGAGAAACGGAAATATTTATACTCGGGCAAGGGGCGTCTTAGAAAATTTCTTATTATTGAATATAAGGTAAGATTTAAGGAATTTTCAATATGCTAAAAACTGTCACAATCTTTCTGTGTTAGACAAGATTCGGTTATTGACATCACTTTAAGTTTTCAGTCCTAAACTGGACCCTTAGTCTTAGTTATTTGAAAGTAAAATAGCTTTTGTGCCAAATCATCCACAATGGATATATTTTTGGTTTTGTGGCTCTTCTAAGAGTTTAGTTTTTTTCGCAGAATATGTTTAGCTTCATTCCATTAGACCAAGCAGACAACAGAGAAATGACTCCACCAACAATAGCCGAGATTAGAGCAGCAGTAGAAAAATTAAAGAACAATAAAGCACCGGGATCGGACCAAATAGCATCGGAGTTACTAAAGGAAGGAGGAAACGCACTACAAAAAACAATACATGAATTGATAACAAAGATATGGTCGAATAAACAGCTACCAACGGAGTGGAATAGCGGTATTATTGTACCATTACATAAAAAAGGAAATCAGTTAGAATGTGGAAACTACCGTGGAATCACGCTGCTGAATGCAGCATACAAAATAATGTCCAATGTCATTTATGAAAGACTTAGATCACACGCTGAAAAAATAGTTGGCAAATACCAAAGTGGCTTCTGTAGACAGAAGTCAACAATAGACCAGATATTTGTTCTGCGACAGATCCTCGAAAAAACAAGTGAATATAACATCGAAACACATCATCTCTTCATAGACTTTGAAAGCGCATATGACAATATAAACCAAGAATTCTTAATAAAAGCTATGAAAGAATTTAATATACCAACACAACTAATAGAACTGATAAAAGAATCTCTAAAAGTAGAAAGTAGAATCCGGATACAAAATGAATTAACGGAAACAATAGATGTGAAAAAGGGACTACGCCAGGGAGACGCTCTATCATGCGTCTTGTTCAACATCGTACTCGAGAAAATACTGAGGGACACAACAGTCAATACACGAGGAACAATCATTAATAAAAGCGTGCAAATACTAGCATTTGCAGATGATGTTGACATAATCGCAAGATCAAGAAGAGAAATGATAGAGGCATACAACCAAATAGAACGAGCTGCACAAAATAGTGGTCTTAAAATCAATCAGACCAAAACAAAATATATGCAGGTAAGTAAAAACGCAGAAATAAGGCAGCCACAAAATATAACAATAGGAGAATACAACATAGAGGGGGTAAAAAACTTTATATACCTGGGATCCCTAGTCACGTCTGATAATAACGTTACGGAGGAAGTGAAGAGGCGAATATTTATTGCAAATAAATGTTATCATGGCTTAATTAGGCACCTAAGATCAGATAACGGCGCAAGAAAGACAAAATGCCAAATATATAAAACCCTAATAAGACCGGTACTCACATATGGCTCAGAAACCTGGACACTCACTAAAAGAGAGGAAACGTTGTTAGCCACCTTCGAAAGAAAAATCTTGCGACACATATATAAGGGCACAAAAGAAAACGGAATATGGCGAAGACGATACAACTCTGAACTATACAAAATATACCAGGATCCGGATATTATCACATTCATTAAAATAGGACGGCTGCGTTGGATAGGACATGTAGAAAGAATGGAAGAAGGCGAAATACCAAACAAAATATTCAAACAGATGCCAGTAGGAAAAAGAACAAGAGGACGACCGAAACTGAGATACTTAGAACAAATAGAAAATGATATAACAACCTTAAAAATAAAAAACTGGAGAAAAAAAGCACGAAACAGATCAGAATGGAGAAGAATCCTGGAACAGGCCAAGACCCAAAAAGGGTTGTCGAGCCAATGATGATGATGATGATGTTTAGCTTCATATTTTTATTTATCCTTGAACTTGGTTGTAATTTCAGCAACCCATACACCTGTTTGATAAGTTTTAATTTTAAATCTTCAATAAATGTCTTAAATATGAATTGAATTAAAAAATACTTCATTATTGGATGAGCCACACCTTGCACCTTACATCTAGTTATGTTATCTTCGACACGTAATTCCGTACGTGTCTTTCTTAAACTAATGGTCCTATAGATTTTGGTGTTCTCTACTATTCTCTCTGTGGTTTCCTCATCATGTAATTGCGTGTCGTGTGCAATCACTAATTGGTCGTTTGAAAAGCTAAGTACATGTAGGTATCTTTATTTGATTAGTATACCTATTTTTTGAATTTTTCTTTATTTGATTAAATTTTATGTTGGATTCCTCTTTTGTTATACTTTTACTATACTTCCTACACAGCATTGTTGTTAAATAAAAGCCGTATGTTGGAAAGTTGGTAAACGTGCGTCCAAGAACTGCGAAAGAACCGGGAGGGCTACACGGCAATTTCAATTTGTCAGCCACCGTTCGATTTTATGGGCCAACTTGAAATATACCCTTAGGACTAGAGGTGGATGGGTGCTACACGAAGCGCTGAATTGAAGCGATACGAAATTGGGAGTCAAATGAATCGATATCGACGATATAATACTTTAAAATCTGGAATTCACGCTTTACTCTATCAGAATATAATAAAAATAGCTATAATATAATAAAATAGCTAATACAATAAAAAAAGTTAGCACTTACTTAGAAGTCATTGACGTGCAACAGAAATTGATGTGCAATACTATGATAATCTTTATATCTGACATACCACTATTATCATCATCATCATTTGGCTCTACAACTTTATGTGAGTCTTGGCCGCGTTTACTATTTCCCTAAATTGTTGTCCGTCATGAGCAGCTATTTCCCATTGCTGTATTCCTATTTTGCGTAGATCACTGGCTACTGCGTCCTTTCTTCTCTTTCTTGGGCGACCAACTGACCTTCTGCCATCGGGCCTTTCCCAGAATGTGGCGTTCAGGAGTCTTTCGTCACTTGATCTTAGTACGTGGCCGGCCCATCTTATTCGGTTTGCTTTAATGTAGCGTACTATGTTTTCATCTCCATATACTGTCTGGAGTTCATTATTGTGTCTTATTTTTTATTCTCCTGTTGTCTTTTCTTTGCAAGATCGATAGATAGTCCGAAGTATCTTTCTTTCCAGTACCAGTAATTTTGTCGTTTCCTGCTGGTTCAGAGTTCATGCCTCGCTTCCATACGTTATTGTGGGACGAATTATTGTATTGTCCACTCTTATTTTTGCTGGTATTAAGGGGATTTTTGATTTAAGTACGGTCATTAATGAGTAATATGCCCTGTTTCCTGCAATGATCCTGGCTGCCACGTCCTTTTCATATTTATTTTCAGATGTTATGATCGCTCCCAGGTACTAGAATTCTTTGACGACTTCAAAGTTGTATTCATTTATTGTTACGTTTTGTCTAACCCTTGGTCTTGGGTTCTTCGTAATCACCATGTACTTGGTCTTGTCCTCGTTGACCTTCAGACCAACTTCCTTGGCTCCGTTTTCGAATAGGGTGAAAACTTCTTTTGCATCTCTGGTCGATTGTGCAATTGTGTCACGTCATCCGCAAACGCCAATAGTATTTTTGATCCTTGGGCGGCAAATACGTTTGTGAGTTGTGGTTGAGCTTTCCTTACCGCATGGTCCAGTGCAAAATTATATAGCAGGAGGGCGAGAGGATCTCCTTGTCTAAGTCCTGTGTCAATGAGGAATTCCTCCGACGTGGTGCTGCCAATTCTGATCCGCGCGGAAGCGTTTTCTGTGATCACCTGTGCTAATCGTACCAGCTTTCCAGGTACTGCAATTTCTACCATGGTCTTCCACAATGCTTCTCTGCTAACATAATCGTAAGCTTGTTTAAAGTCCACGAAGATTTGGTGTACGTCGCGGTTGAATTTCCAGTTTTTTTCCAACACCTGGCGTAGGACGAATATCTGATCTATGGTCGACCTTCCCGGTCTGAATCCGCTTTGGTAGTCGCCTATTATTTCCTCTGCGTATGGAGTTAGCCTTTTAGACAATATTATGGATATAATTTTGTACGTTGTATTGATTAACGATATTCCTCTATAGTTCCGACATATTTGTTTGTCTCCCTTCTTGTGGATAGTTTCATGCCAGTGTTTCGCTATTTCTTCTCTTTTCCAGACTTTTCTTATAAGATGATATATCTCAAGCTTTTCTCCCCCTTTTTTATTTTTTTAGTAGTTCTGCCTGTATGCAGTCTAGGCCATAACAATAGCTAAAACTAACTAAAGACATAAGATATAAGAGACTAAAATGTTCTGTCGAATTGACCATATTGTGTTCTTATACATACTACCGATGATGTGATCCTTAATGTAATGCTAACCAAACATAACTATATTGTTAATGATATTGATCTGATTATTATATTATTTGATTTATAGTACCAACTAAAATATTTTATTAATTATCTCTTTCGTACCTTCTTTAATATTTATATATAACTAATTAAAATAACCGTGTCTTTTGAAATGCTATCCCGGGCCAATCAACGCGTTTGTTTATTTACCTTTGAAGGTCATTACCAAATACCCTCTTGGTTTAACTGAGTTATTAATGTTTAGGATTATATTATACAATTTTATATAATAATTACCAAGTCCAGAGTAATTAATCTCAACACAATATAAATCTAGAAGAACTTATGAGGACGATTAAAACAGCTAAGATAAGAAAATCAATTGCAACAGACTAAATAAACAAAAGAATTCTAAGATAAAGGAGTCTAATAATATATATTTATGAAAAGGCCACATTTAATAAATCAATATTGGTCAAACTTTCAAATACCTGAATCGTTTTAAATAGTACGGGTTTATTACCTAGTTCTACTACTAATATAAGTAGAGATAGGGCTCTAAAAAATCGATATCTAACACAAATGTTAAGCTTCTTTAAATTACTTTGATTGAAACACCAACAATATTACATAATTTGAAAATACTTGTTCAAAATTCAAAATTAATATATTCATCAACTTTTTTTTCCATCTTCCCACTTTGGATAAGTATTAAAGAAGACTCTTACTTTCTAAATTGGAAAAAAGTAATTTTTAAATATTAAACATAAAAACTATTATATGTATGGTCATAACTTTTTCCATAGATTTTTTACCCTTGCGGAGATCGTTTTCTAAAATATGCATTTTAATGTTACCTCCTGTAACAATTTTTTTTTTAATTTCAACGAAACTCAATTCGTGAGACTCAAAAATAATTAATAAACCGCCAGAAAGTTAATTTTTTTTTATACTTATAAGGAATTTATATGCAAATTTATAAATAGTTTTAAAAAACGCCTGTTTTGGGGTTATTTACCCCTGTACTAAAAATGTGGAGTGGTTTTTTAACTTTTTGTAGAGATTTATTTAGTAGTAGTTAATAAATATTTTTTTCACCTCTAATCAGCGATTTCTGGTGCATATTGGGTGCCTTCATTGTCCAATGAAGGCTGTAAATGGTCAGTCAAGCCTATTTTTTTTATAACTTTGCCCTATTTTGATGTGTCACTGATCCTTCTGTTGGCTTGAGCAATACGAGTTTTGTCGATAATTTCCGATTAACCCGTTGCTATTTCTCCGATTTTTATTACAAGTTTTATTTTTATCCAAATTTACTAAGGAACTGAGTAATTCAGAGTTATTTTCTGCAGTGAGCTAATTAAATTTTTTTCGTATTATGCTAATTTTCAATGCATCCCCTTACTTCGATCGCCCTTTAAATGATTACGCGCCATTTCTATTTCGAATTTCTTAATATATAGTTTTTTTTTAGGTTTAAGTCTAGAATTAAGAAAAAGAAGATTTTTGTACTAAATCTTCGTAATTTTTCGTTTGTGTTGTGGAATAATTGGTCTGAATCGAATAATCAAAAATACCGATTTCGCCTACCTCTATTTCAACGCCTACTTGAAATATACCCTTAGGATTACAGTGGGCACGTATCCTGAAAACTTTTCGAGAGAGGGATAATCAAAGTTCGGCTTTTAGGGCCGTATACATTGTTTTTTCAAATAAAGCCGTATAAATAGAGGGTCGCTCGTGTCAATTCTGTTGCGGATTAGTTTTTTATCTGAACTCATTCACGTACAGACTAAACTAAGCGGAAAGGATTTTTTGATAAAAACGAAATGTGTGAATGTGTATTAAGTCCTCGCGATGAGGTCTATGTGGCTGATATTATATGATTATAGAATAAAAAGCGAAACTCTAAAGAATCCTTCCTATATTTTTATATAACAATTTTTTACTAATAAAGCTAAAGGTTTACAATAAAACGCACATGAAATCAAGTAAAAATAATCAGTATTTTGTAGTTGTTAAAAAAATAAGAGTATTTATAGTCTTCTTCTTTTAGTAGTGTATACAGATTTACGCATTGGTGGCAGCTTCTACGACAATTTGTCGATCTATTTGAGAGTCGTTTTTTTGGCGTGAGGATTTTCGTCGGCCCAAATGTGCTCGTTATGATGGTTTGTTATTCCATTTCTATTGAAGGTAGCCTCGTCGGTAAACAACATATTTCTAAGAAAATTAACATTTGGAGTGTTTTCCATTAAGAACCAATCGCAAAATCCAATCCTTTTAAGATAATCTTCAACCAATAACTCTTGTACCGTTGTTAAGTAATAGGGTTTAAGCAGCTGATCCTTCAAACGCCTTCAAACCCTTACGTAAGGAACATTTCGTTGAGCAGCTATTACCCTTGTATTTGTTCCAGGGACTTCTTCACTTCAATGATTTCTAAAATGTCTTCATCAATTGCATCCATTATTGGACGACCACTATTGCTAGCAACTTGTGGTTGGAATGTACCCGTTTGGAATGGAATGTAGGCCATTGTAATATCAAAATTTTTAATATTAATCTTATTCACACAATAAATGATAGCTTCAAATTATTGACTATTATTGATGGAACTGTTTGTAATTATTGTATCCGTAGAAACTAATTGTAATTTTATGGCCAACTAGGAAATAACTAGTTTTTCGAAAAAGTGATAAGAGGCAAAAAAGTTTTAAAAATAATGTATTAAACCAATGATGCCACAAAATTTATTTGATTTGAACGTACTTAAAAGTTTGGGGGGATTTTCTATGCGCTTAGATTTTTTTTTTATTTTTATAAAAGGTGCTTTTAGAACAAGAAAGTAACGTGTCCATTTTTATTACAAAATGTCAAGTAGTTTAGGAGAAAATGCAAAAAACAATTTTTATTTTGTAACTTCAAAGGGCTGTAATTTTTTTTGTGTACACTTTTGTACTAAGGTAAGTTGGATTCAATCAATTTATTTTTGTCCCCGGAATGCGTGATTTAATTTATGACATACCTTTTTGAAACACCCTGTATAAATTTACCTACTTATAGGCCATTACAGTGACAAAGGTTTTTGAGCCCTCCATATTTACATAAAATAAAATTGTCAATCTTTTTTTTAAAGTTTTTTACCGGTACACTTGTCTTTTTTCACGGCAAATCTTTTGTTCGTTATTGCATTATAGAAAAAAATGGTTTCGTTTGTATTGTAGACATCTTTTGAGGAGTAATATTTGAACTCTGAGATAGCGCGTTTTGTCTTACACAAAACTTATCCAAGCATTACTTTGAAGCTTTAAAAGTGGTTATTTTCAAACTTCCGACTGCTTCCAAGGCTTTTATTTTTAATTAGAGGTAAAATATAAAAATATTTTAACTCTAGGCTGTTGAGAAACAATTAAAAACTACTCCTCAATCAATCGCGAATCATTTAATTTTCTCCTTCATTTAATTATTTAATCATTTAATTTTTTTTCTCACTGGATTAAGAAAATTTTTTTAAAAACTTCTGAAATTGGCATTTATTTTCTATAAGTTTGTTTTGTGTTTTTCCAATATCAAACTTTTTACCAAATTTCTGGCAGTCGTATATATTTTTACTATAATGGCATGTTGTCCTTAATACTGGCATGGTTGTAATAAACTTTCTTCATTCCTTCAATCTCCGCTACAGGATGGTTAAATGCTATGTATGCTCCATATTGTTATACGGCATGGAAACATGGACGTTAAGAGTACCTTCTATTAATAAGTTGGAGGCCTTTGAAATGTGGACATTGCGAAGAATGTTCCGCATACCATGGACAGATGGGGTGAGAAACGAGGAAGTCTTAAGAAAGGCAGATACTGAGAGGGAACTACTCAATTTGATCAAGGTACGAAAAATTGTATTACTCGGCCATATTCTGAGAGGAAAAAAAATACGCAATCCCTCAACTAGTCATCAACATAAAGAACTGGACAGGCATAAATAACACTGGCGATCTTTTGCATGCCGCAAAAGACAGACGTCTGGCCTAAGAAGAAGATATAATAAATTTAGCTTGTAGGTAAGGCGCTCATTTTAAAATTTACCAAAACCATTTGCCACGTGTAGGAATATGGTACAGAAAACCTTTTCTTTCATCTAATTTATTTTCAATAATTTTTTTAGATTCTATGTACATGTTAGAGATGCTTTTTCTTTTAATACTGATTTTAATGTTTTGATAAGCATTTTATCGTTTAGTTTTTTGGATATAATGGACACTTTAATAATAGAAAAATCTGGTAGTATGCACAGCTTACATACGTATCCCATTTTGAATAACCAATGAAAGTTATTTTAATACTTGAACTGTGATGAGACCAAATTCGGAGCTTTTTCTTAGGCTTTATGTTTGTTTTGATTTTGGCAGAAATTTCTTTTGGACCTTTCTAAATTGTTACTTTAGTGGGAGAGCAATCTAAATTCATGTCATAGATTTTGTTTGATTTTTAACAGACGTGATCTGTATACATACCATAAAAAAAACCTTTCTTGCGGTAGTTTAATATGGATTCCTCTGGAGATAACTCCCTAACGCATTTTGTAAAATTACCTATGTGGATATTATAATACTCTATGTATCCTCGTTGGTAAAATGTATTACTTCAAGTTCTATTTAGTCATTTATTTCGCGCGTAAGTAATATTTAAAATGGTCGATCGCTTCAATCCTTGTTTCTAAGATAACGGTTCGTTATACACAAAAAATGCCAATGAATATTTTTGTTCAAGATTATCTTAGCCACCGTTTTTTATTTTAAACATTTTTATTTTTGCTGCCTCTATCTTCTTCTCTTGAATCTTCTTTACATTTTCCTCCCAACCACATATACTCCGTTTTCGACCTGCTAACCATAAGTCCCTTCGTCTTTAATAACCCTTTTTCCAACACTTTAACTTCTCCTCCAGCATTTCTTTACTCTCCACTACTAACATGATATCACCAGCAAAGAGCATTGACCAAGGAGCCCACTCCCTTACCAAACCAACTGTCATTGGAAAGTCTTCGGTCAATTCGACAACAGTCCTTACTTTGGTGTACGCCTTCTCATACATATTACTCACACGCCTTACGTATTTTCTGGAACCCATTTTTCTCTCACATATTTTCATAGTTCTTGTCTAGGAACTAGACGTAGGTACTAGGTACGCCTTCTCAAGATCTATAAATATCAAATGTAGCTATCTTTTCTTCTCGCTTTATTTCTCGATTAACTGTCTGAAAGCAAAAAGGGTATCCGTGGTCCTTTCTCCTGGCATAAACCCAAACTGTTCTTGTCCTATCGATGACTCTCTTCGCAATCTTCGCTCTACAGTTCTCTCCCAAGTTTTTATTGTGTTCGAGATTAACTTTATTCCTCTATAGTTCTTTCAGTCCTGAATGTCTTCTTTATTTTTATACAATGATACCATGATACTATCTTTCCATGATCCATGCATTGAGCATACTTTCTTCTCATATATCCTACTGATTATTTACCACAAAATATCAACTTCTTCCTCTCCTAAAGCCTTTCAAACCTCCACAGGTATTTAATCAGATCCTACTGCCTTACCATTCTTTATCCTAGTTAACGTCTCGGCAACTTCATCTTTCGCTATCCCCGGTATTACATTATTATTTATGATCCCCCATCATCTGTCTCTCCATTGGTGTTCTGTATTTAGCAACTTTCTAAAGTACTCATATCATCTTTGCTTTATTTCAACATCGGTTCTTAACAATCTTTTCATCCGCTTAATGTGCGGGACGTGGGTCAAGTGTTTTTATGACTTGTCACTTACTTAAGCAATACTGTACAACGTTTTCATCCCCTCAGGTGTTTTAAGTCCCAAAATGAACATTCTGGGTAAAATTCTTGGCTTGTTTGTATGATTTTTTAGAGGTTTAGTAGCATTTTCGTCTTTAACGACTGGAGTATCAGAACAATCTAAACCTAATATAAGATCATTTTAATGTTCTATCTGGTCTTCTATCAATAGGTTTTTTTTTTTGTTTTTTTTTTTTTTATAGCCCTTCTTCTATCCGAATTGTCGAATAAAGGCCTCTCCCATTTCTCGCCATTCATCCCTGTTGTGTGCTAGGCGTTTCCACATTGGTCCTGCGACTCTTTTGATATCGTCGCTCCAGCGCATTTGAGGTCTTCCTCTTGGTCTCTTCGCATCGTACGGTCGCCAGTTTCCGACTTCTTTGTTCCATCTACCATCTTCGAGACGTTCGTTGTGTCCAGCCCATTTCCATTTTAATTTAGCTGCTTGTTTCGCGGCGTCCTTTATTTTTGTTCTGTTCCGGATTGCTTCGTTCGTTTGCCGATCTATTAGTGAGATACCAAGCATCTGTCGTTCCATGGCTCGCTGAGTTTTTTCGAAATTCTTGTCCATGTTCTTTTTTGTGAATGTCCAGGTTTGAGCTCCGTAAGTGAGAACGGGAAGGATACAAGAATCGAACACTTTTTGTTCGAAGGTTTTGGGGTATCTTTTTGTCTTTCAGTATGTATGAGAGTTTTCCAAATGCGGCCCATCCCATTCTTACTCGTCTGCTTATTTCGGTAGTTTTGGTTTTTCTTTGTTTATCTTGATATTCTGACCCAGATATATGTATTCTTCTACATGTTCCACTTTTGTTTCTTGGATGGTTATCGTCGGTTGATCATCTTTATTCGACATTAGCTTAGTTTTACTCAGATTCATTTTTCAGTCCTTTTTTTATGGATTCCGTATGAAGCTCATCGATCATCGTCTTCAGTTCTTTCCAGCTGTCGGCTATTAGTACTACGTCATCTGCATATCTTAGATGGTTTAAATACTTTCCGTTTATCGATAGTCCCTTCGTTTCCCAATTTAGTGATTTAAAGATGTCTTCAAGTGCGGCAGTAAATAGTTTTGGAGATATGGTGTCTCCCTGTCTTACTCCTCGGTTGATTTTTATTGGCCTCGTTTTTCATTCCGTTATCCATCGTGACTACCATTTCAGCGTGTTGATATATATTATGTATTAATATCCTATATCTAGAATCTATTCTGCTGTTGACCAGTGCTTCCTCAATAGCCCATAATTCTATGCTGTCAAAAGCTTTCTCGTAGTCTATAAATGCTAAACAGATTGGTAAATTGTATTCGTTAACTTTTTCTATTAGGACCTTTAGTGTGTGAAGATGGTCACATGTACTGAACCCTTTTCTAAATCCGGGCTTGCTCTACTGGTTGATATACATCGAACTTTGTTGTCAATCTATTTGTAATTATTTTTGTGAATGTTTTTATAAAGTTGTGATAGTAGTGATATTGGACGATAATTTTTCAGATCTGTATTGTCCCCTTTTTTGTGTATTAATATTGTGTTAGCAGTATTCCATTCCTTTGGTATGTTTCCTTCAAATAGGCATTTATTAAAAAGTATTTTTAGGTACCTGATGACTACTTCTCCGCCTTCTTTCAACATTTCTGCCAGAATTCCATCACTACCCGGTGCTTTATTTCTTTTCAATTCTTTAATTGCATTTTCTATTTCTACTTCGCTTATTTCGGGCATTACTTCAGAATTTACGTTTGTTATTTGTCTTTTCAGATTTTGCTTTGAAGAGTCGGGGGGATCGTTTCTTGAGCGGTATAACTCAGTATAGAAGTTTTCAACTATGTTTGATATCTGAGCTTTGCTTGTTTCTAGTTGGCCTTGTTGATTTTTTCATAGTTATAATATTTTTCTTTCCTAATTTCGGTTTGGTATATTTCAGACTTCGATTTTTCTCTATCACTCTTTCTACATGTTTCTTGTTGATGTTTTTTAATATCGTCTTTTATCTGTTTTCGTATGGCTCGATTAAGTTCTTTGTATTCTGTGGTATTTCTTTTTGTTTAGTGACAGGAGCTCTTTTCGTTGTTTCAGCATATTCTTCGATTCTGCACTTATTTTGGATTTTTTTGTTGTTATGGCGGGTTGCTACTTCTAAGCTAGCATTCAATAGTTCTTTTGTTATAACTGAGTTAATTTTATTAACGCTGAGTTGTTCTAGATTCAGTGCTTGGGCGGTTTTTTAATTTGCTAGCATATTTTTCTTTATCGACTTTTAGCTTTTTCTGTGTCTATTTGTATCGTGTTATTAAAGTTAATTCTACGTTTGCTATACTTAATCCTTAGTTTAGCTCTAACCATTCTGTGATCACTACCCAGAGAGACATTATTTATTACTGTTATATCTTCTACGATATCTTTCTTGTTACACATGATGTAATCGATTTCGTTCCTTGTTTTTCCGTCTGGTGATAACCACGTCCACTTTCTTTGCGGTTTTTTCTTATAAAATGTGTTCATTACGAAATATTTGTTGCTATGTAGGAAGTTAACCAGGGTTTCTCCTCTCTCATTTCTAACACCATAGCCGAATTCACCAATATAGTTTTTCGCTTTCTTCTAGTCGTTGTCCAATCTTAGCGTTGAAATCTCCTATTATAAGTGTGTAAGTGCTGTGATAGTTCGTGTTGGTTTCTATTATTTTCTCGTAGAACTCATCTATCTCTTCATCGGGGTGTGTTGAAGTTGGGGCGTACACTTGAATGATTTTTAGGGTGATTTTCTCGTTTATATTTATCACAATCATTGCAATTCTTTCTGAGATTCCCACATATTGTTCTATTTTATTAGCATGTTTCTTAGAAACCAGAAATCCTACGCCATTTAGACTTTGTTCTTTGTGTCCTTTGTAATATAAGATGTTACCTGATTGCAATGTTATGCGCTCCTCACCTTTCCTTTTTACCTCTGCGAGACCAATTATGTCCCACTTTAGGTCCTTTATTTCTTCTTCTAGCTCATAGATTTTTTCGTCTCTGTTTAAAGACCTTACATTGAGTGTTGCTATATTCAAGTTTGTTGTTTTTAGCGATTTCTTGCTTCCCCCAGATTCCATGAAGCTGTCCCTTTTTTATAAAGGAGTGGGACTTGCCAATACTGTATGATCTACCCACCTGGGGACTTACTCCTATCGTTTTAGAATTCGCCATCATTTTGGGGAGGTTATTAGCCTTAAAACACCGCGCTGGCCAGACGTGTTGGTGAGTGTGTATTCAGCCGTCCATTCTGGATCAGACACTGTTCGTAGCCGTCCACTCTGGATCAGACGCTACAGTTTGTGATCTTATACTATCCCTAAAATCAAGGGTTGCCAGCTCCGCCATCTTCGCCGTATCGAAAGTATTCTTCGTCGCCTTGGATGCCGTTCTGGACTTCATCCGTGACCCTGGACAAGGGACCCTTAGCAGGTGCTAGCTTCCCGGGTCAAGAAGCTCCTGGAATCTGCGGAGGGCAGGGATTGATTCACTTTCCCTGATAGGACTATCCAATAGAATCCAAGGGACTCCCAAAGGAGTTCCTATCCGCTACCCGCAATTTTTTTTTTGTATTTTAGCCAAATTTGTGATTTTATTAAGTTTTCAGTTATTATTTTTTGAATTATTAATAATATAATAAATAATTTTGTAATGTCTCTACAGTTAATTTAAGGATCTTATGTGTCTAATACCTTACTGTGGAGAGTAGAAACGTGGAGTCTTAAGCAGGACTAGATAAAAATAACCAAGAGTTTGCGACATGTGATCCTATGGTCGATAAAATAAGTAAAACTGACTGAATCACAAATGAAGTATAATGCAAGGTAATATCGAGTGACATAGCAATTCTGACTTTAAAATATTATCCTAGATTATGAATTTAACAAATTGGTTTGGTTGCATAACAAACTATTTTAAACAGGTTTTATTACGATTAGAATTGTTGGTTGTCTTACGTAAAATATTGTGATCCCACATCGTGAGCGTGAACAACTTCCTTAGTCGTGACGGTAAGCTATGAACTGTGAACATAACCACGACAATCCGAGATGGATGCTCTTCCGACCATTGCATCAGTTGCGACCGTTTTCGTTACTGAAATATCCCTCACTAATCTCATTAACGAAGAACGGTCATAGTATTATAAATATTTGGCGTGTGAACCTTTGAGAGTTGCATTTCATGCTTTATTTTCATCATCAAACTGAAATTGAAAAAGAAACTGAAAAAGACGTGGAAAAAATATTTTGTGGAAAGAGATATTATCCTTAAAATAAAAATATCTAAACATAAAAAATATAAAAAAGTGGTTTGTGGATGAATTTTTGAAGGGATAGCGTTTAAATTAATTATTATTAACAAGTTTCATGGTACAAAAGATACAGACTTAAGACAGAAAGATTCTTTTTAGAACTTTTTTCTTACCGGTAAAACCAAAACAGATAGTCAATATTTCTTGATAACATTTTGCAACTAAATCGCAGATTAAAAATAGGAACAATTAAGACATCAAGAGTCACTATACGTGGATCGTGGCTAACATGTGAACCTCTTGCGTGAATAAGCGTGAGTGAAATTAAGTATCTGTTACAGGGCATGAACGTGAGTGTTTACTCATTACACTCACCCTTGATTAAAATAGCATTGAAGCTATTTAGTCTCTTTTAAGAGAGAAATCTAGACAAAAAACATTAATATTATGTCCATCTCTTAACGAAACTACCTGTATAATACAAAATAGTTTATAATAATCCATAACATACACGTTAAAATCATGACAAAAACAAAAAATAAAACACTGGTATGTCGTCTACATGCCCCTAGAGCCCTCAACATAGTCGCGGTGAATCGTGATAGAACGTTCGTTCGTGAGGTGTCGCCGTCATTTTCTAAAAGTCTCAGTCGGCGAGATTGATGAACGGACCCCGCCTACAGGTAAAACTCAACTCCCGGAATATGTATGAGTCCCGAGGAAAAACATCTAACTTCATTTGCGGTTGGTTATAAAAAGTAGATTGAACGGCTCCCGGGCTTCGGTTCAACTAAAACGGTTTAAACCGAAAAGTTCTAGTGATGTTTGGAGCTGAGTTTGAACGAGCGTTTTACAATTAGGATGAGGCGTGCCTTAGCATAATTGTTGTGTTTGCTACTAAATAAATTAAAGGAAACGACAATTTTAAAGTTATTTTATCAGAAAATTTCTAGCGCAAAGGTTTTGCGCGAGGAAGAAAATATTTTCATTTATATCCGGGTGTTTCACCTATTGGTCTAAAAATTATTATGTGGGCTAGAATTATCGCAAATGAGTTTGTTCGATCTTTATTTATTAAATAAAACTCAATTAAAGATCCACATGTAACTATGCCCATAAATATTATTGATGCTCTTATAATTATCGAACATTATACTCAAATTAATCCAGAAAGAATTAGTTTCACAAGAGGATCTTCTACATTTTCACTAGAATGATGCTCCTTATTTAAATTATGCTAAATCTATTGTTGATAACACTTAACCAGACAATAACGATAAACTAGAAAGATGAATTAAATGTCTTAAAGGGACCTAACATTAGTCTACTGCATACTCTGTGGTTCGTATGTTCTGTATATAAAGATGTAATAATAATAATGATAATAATATTAATAATACTGTTGTAGCGAAGCTTAATCATCTGTTGTATATGGATAATTTAAAATTAATGGCTTCCACTCGAAACCACCTAGATGAGATGCTAAAAACTGTAGAAAATTTCTCAAATGATATCAGTATGAATTTTGGACTAGACAAGTGCCGTATACTAAAACATAGTCAGAGAAAAGGTTCAGCCCGGAGGTTTCGATATGCAAGATGGCCAAAACATCGAGGCAATGGATGAAAATGATATGTACAAATATCTCGGAGTAAAACAAGCGCGGAAAATTGACCATAAACAAATGAAAACTGAACTAACTTCGGAGTTCATACGAAGAGTAAGACAACTAAATCGGTCATATCTTAACAGTAAAAATTTGTTTTAGGGCATTAAATACGTACGCCTGTTCCGCGCTGAGCTACTCATTTGGTATTATAAAGTGGTCAAAAACGGATATAGAGGGTCTTCAGCGGAAAGTAAGAACACTTCTCACAAAGGCGCAAAAACATCATCCACGCAGTGCGGTAGAGAGAACAACATTACCGCGGTATCAAGGGGGAAGAGGACTTATGGATATAGGTGAGCAATTGGATAAACAAATTGCTAATTTAAGAACTTATTTTCAGGTGCAGGCTGAGACATCTACTTTACATAGAGCAATTTGCGCAGTAGATGATACGACGCCGCTTAAACTGAGGGAACAAGAAATGCGCATAAACCACCTGACTAAGCAAGACAAAATGCGTGCCTGGATGAGTAAACCGGGCGACATCTTAATGAGATCAGCCAAGAATATGTTGACAATACAGCGTCGAACTATTGGTTGACATCAGGAAAGATGTTTCCCGAGACTGAGGGTTTCCCACTTGCCATTCAGGATCAGGTTATTCCAACTAAAAAATTACCTGAAATATATTGTTAAAGATCCTCAAGTCCAAAATGACAAATGCCGATATGGATGCCAAGCCCAAGAAACCATCCAACATCTTACCGGTGGCTGCCAGGCATTTGTCGGTACTGATTATAAAGAACGTCATGACTCAGTAGGAAAGATTATCCACCAAGAATAGCTGACAAACTGGGGACTTCTCCAAACCGACCATCTTCCTTATTATCAATACGTCCCTGATAGAATGCTTGAAAATGACAACTACAAGCTATACTGGGACCGCACTGTGCTTACAGACCAACCAGTGGCCCATTATAGACCCGATCTCATACTAGCTAATAAAATTACTAGGCAAACAACACTTATTGATGTGGCGATACCCAACACCAATAATTTACGTGTTAAATACAACGAAAAGATCGCCAAGTACAGAGATCTAGAAATACAAAAATCAGGAGACAATGGAGAATGGAAAGTACCCAGACGATACCTATTATTCTTTCTACCACTGGAGTCATCCCGAAGAGCCTCCTAGAAAACATAAAAAAGCTGGGTCTAAATGAACATCTATATAAGATTATGCAGAAAGCTGTGTTACTTTCGACGTCGAGATGCGTACGAAAATTTTTGGGAGATACACCGACATATCAAGTCACCTAGGACTCGATAACATGGAAAGAGTCCCACCAGAGCTCAATCCTTTTGATACCGTAGGTATCTGGGATGAGTGAATTTTTCCCTTAGAGGGAGTGTGAGCCGTATGGCTAAATCTGGTTAATATTGTTTTTAGTACACATCAAGGGCAACAAGCTTATCGGACGATAGGAAACGGGTTCTTTAGGCAATTAACCTGGCTTACTAATCATTATAATATGAGGATATTTTCACTGCATTAGAAAATGATTAATTGCAGGCGTTCTATTTTAGATAATAGTAAGCATGACAGCTACCTGAATAGATGTTTTACAATGATAGTTGGTACTCATTATTATTCTGCGAACTTAAAATGAAAAAAACGCTTTTATTGGAGCTAATAGTTGACAGGGTGGATCTAGATATTTACTAACTACATCACCATTTATGTTTTGAACTAAATGTGGAGTAAATATATTTTCTAAATATTCTGCAAATATATTAGCTTTTTTCATTGTCTTTCTGTTGGTTGTCCTGTAGATAAAAAGAATAAATTGGTTTTCTGTAGCGATCGATGTGGGTTTTCTACCTTTTCGTTATAGTTAATGGTGATCCAAGTAGAGTATTTTTGACATTTCAATCGCCTGCTACTAGGAAATGCGATCCAAGAATTTGGAAGAAACTGTAGTATTCTTCAACTAGAATATTTATGTTTTAGTTTCTTGTCTGATTAAAGTGCTCTGAATTTTAGGTGTAGAATAACTTTGTAAAATGTTAACAGATGATTTGACTATGATTGCCAATCGTGCATGAGCTGTTCCGTCGAGATGGTGGGTAAAACAGGTTGTGTAAAATGGAATTTTGACAAATGTTCTATCAGTAGAACGACTCTGAAGCTAATAATATATCTATTTTGTTAACTTTTAAAAATAATTGTAATTTCTTGATTATGATTTGTTAGACCGTTAGCGTTCTAGACCGCTATTCTAATTTGATTAGCGATTAATTTGTAATTTTGCTTAAGACTGTTGTCAGCATGTTAAGGATCATGCTTTTCTAATTAAGCAACATTTTAAATTCATTAAGAAAGTCTCTTATTAGCTAGAAAAGAAGAGATATGGAGATATAGAAAGTAGTTTTATCTTTATTATTACTTTTTTTTTTGGTGTGGAAATTTTCTGAAGTTACTAGGGAAAATCTACCTTTATATATGATTGGTTGCTGCTCTGTGTTTGTTGGGTTGTACGCTGCATTGTATTCTGGGTATTTTTTATGTGTTATATTTACATTATTTCTGTTTCTGTGTTTTAGTAGGTCTCTATATACAGTACAACCTCTGTAATTGGATGTATGACTACCAGTACAAAAAGCCCAAGTTGCAGGAGTATCTTTAAATTTAGTAAATGTTTTTGTATCATGGGGATTATAGTCGGTTCGCTATATTTACGCGGGTTTCGGATTAACAAAATTATGCTAATGACTCATTGATAACCAGTTGCAGTAAACGACTTTCCAGAAAATTAGGTAAAAAACTGCATTAATGGTCATATTTTAAAATACAATAAAATAACATTAGGGTAGGTATAAATTTGTTACAATATTGCAGTTAAATTGATTCATTGCCAGTGTTGACATTGTATGTTTGGTGGAAATATTTAAAAATGCCTAGACGTGTGTTAGATGTAGATAGTCTAATTTGTAGTGTATATAAGTATTTTACGGATGAAAAAGAAAATGGCGGTCCTTTAAAATCGGTAATGTCTGTTCAACAACGCGTATGTGATGCTCTAGGAATTAGTGAAACCAAACTAAGAGGAGTATTACAAAATCGCAATAATGGATGGCCGAAAGAAGATCACCGAAAAACTCGCCTATCATTGAAAACGAAAGATATTCGAGATGAAAAAAAAAATTGAAATTCCTAATATCATTTATCGAATGCGAGCCAACAAGGAACATGTGACCTTAAATACAATTCTCTCGGAATTAACAGATAGAAAAATTTGACAAAAATTGGCAGAACAAGTCTATGGCAAGTGATACATAATTTGGGTTTCAAATTTCAAAAGGACGATAACAGAAAAGCCCTTTGTGAAAGAAGTTCTGTTGTGCGTAAAAAAAATTAACTTTCTAAGAAAATATTCTAAATTAAAAGAAGAAAGGGCAAATTTTATATATTTAGACGAAACATGGATATTTTCTAGGGGTGCAACCAAGCGAATACGGCAAGATGATAACGTAAAGGTCTATCAAACATACTGATGGAGAAGGGGAAGCGACACATAATTTTACATGCAGGAGGGAAATCGGGTTTTATAGAAGTTGCTGATTTAATATTTTTATCTAAATTAAAATCAAGTGACTATCACGATAATATGAACACAGAAATGTTTGTAAAATGGTTACATGAAAAACTTCTCCCAGGTTTAAGTGAGCCCAGCGTAATTATTTTAGACAATGCACCTTACCATTCTGAAGTATTAAACAAAAGTCCAACGAATTCTTGGACTGTTAATAAAATTAAAGAATGGTTGACAAAGGAACATATACCATTTACACAACATATTTTAAAATCAGAATTATTACGCTTGGCAAATATCCACGCAAAACCAAAAACCTTTGTTGTGGATCAGATTATTGAAAGTTACGGTCATCAAGTTTTACGTCTGCCACCGTATCATTGCCAGATTAACCCCATCGAATATATATGGGGAATAGCAAAACAATATTATGACAACCATATTGGGCCTAACGGTTATAGCGACGACGCAGTTCGGGAAACTTGGCGAAAGGCACTTTCAATTGTAACTCCAGAAGTGTGGTGCAACTGTATATTCAAGTACGAGAAACTAATAGAAGATTGGTGGACTCGTGAAAATAAAATAAACGAAATAAGTCCAATCATAATAAAAAATTAATGGTGATCACAGTGGTGGTGATGACGATTATGATATTTTTGATGATAATGACTGATTTTCATTTTTGTTGGCAAGTTAAATTTTTTTATTTTTTATTAGAAATTCTCTCCATGGAACAAATATACATAGACCATATTTTCTGTGTGAAGTGTAATATAAAATTATTATTAGGTTTATATTAGCCACATTAGACTCCATTAATGAAGTAATTCTCCTTATTATACTGTCAATTATATAAAAGATTTTCCATTATTATTTAATTAAAAAAAGTTATGGATTATTTTTCATTTCATTTGACCAGTTGATATTTCCCCAAAGAGCAGGTAATTAAAACTGGGTACTTACAATAAAAATTTTTAATCCGAAACCCGCGTAAATATAGCGAACCGACCTATACCGGATTTTTAAGCAATTCTATGCATTTAAGCAATATGCTTAAGCAATGTGCAAT
>NW_027312296.1:0-32674 GCF_040954645.1 Diabrotica undecimpunctata | reverse complement strand
ACGCGCTATCTCAGAGTGAATGTTTGAGACTCATTTTTTCGTACTAGTGGTTACACCTTATCTGTTTCACCCAGTCTAATATTTTACTTTTAGATGTGCTTCTTACTATGCTACCGACAGGCTCTGGGTCTATAGATGTTTCTTCTGCACCTTTCCTGGTAGGTAGGTCCACTTTTTCGTTTTACTTTAATACCAGTATGTCCAAGTATCCAGAGTAAACTTACTTTGTTGCTTTTTTCAATTCGAATAAGATTTTAAAGACAGTTTTAAAGGGCATTTAATGCCGCCTAGCTATCAGATATAATTATTTAGATCTGTCGCTCTAGTTGTCATTTATTAGTTTCTGAAGGCACATGTTTAGAGCATAAATTTTCGCTTCTTTTTATAAAACTGACTACTACTGTTTTACTACAATTAACAGATAGTTTTTCCCTATCGCATCACGTAGTAGGAATACTTATTGTTCATTGGAGTGTGCTGAATAGAACATTACGATATTTTCCACCTACAAAAATTACTAGATCATCCGCTTACGCATGTAACTATGTTCTACTTCCTGTACGTCAAAGCAAAATCAAGTAATGCACCAGGAGTGACCACAGGAGGGAAGTCATCTGCAAAGGAATGCTGTCGACTGATCTTTTAGACTATTTATATTATATCTGTTCTCACAAACTTCTCGAGTGGATCTACCATTTTCGCAGAATGTGTTGCTTACGGGAACAAAGGTTTGTGCTTTTACAAAATAATGATCCATTCCACATTATACTTCTGTGTGAAGTCTGACATCGTATAAACGTAGACAGGAAGTGTGTCTGGATATAATGAAGTCGATTTTTGATTTTTGTTGAAGTGAGGGCAGAGTCCATATATATTTATGAATAGTTTAGGTTTGTAAAATCCATTTTATATACGTATTGAATATTGCTGACAAATTTCTATCTTCGTTGTCATTTACATCCTTCTCTCCAGACGGTCTGGCAACGGTATTATTTGTTCTAAGTCCTGTGTATACATTAAAGTGTCTTTATAAAACTGTTTTCTTTCTGTTTCTGGTCTTATCTTAAAATTTAATCTTATTTATTTCTATTCTTATGTTTCCTTTTTATCGTAATCGTCTTTAGTGACAATCGTGTTATCATTGGATGGTGCATACACACCTCTATCTCATAACCTTTTACTATGCATTTAATTACAGCGTCCCAAATATTTTAACCAGCAAAATAATTGTCTAAAAGAAGTATAATAAGATATAAAAAAACGCCCTCTTAGATATGTACTTAACCAAATTAAGGATATATTAAGTATAATTAAGAAGTTAATGAAATAAACTGTTAAACTCTTTGAAACTAGAGAAAAGTTAAAAAATAGTTTAAATATTGCGCCTAAGAGAATTTATTGATGCTGCAAGGTGTTAATTTTCACCAATCAGCATAACTATCACTGGAATTTCTGTAGCTGAAATAAAACTATGAGCAAAAACGAAATTGAACAGGTACAAACTACCTATATATCGCTAACAGTTTCAACAAATACACGAAGTTATACGTAATTGACCCCTGGAGTGATAACTGAACAATAATCATGCAATTCGAACATTAAGGATCAGTAACAAGTAACCAGACAGTGGTGGATCAACAACAATGTTTTAAAAACATATGTTTTACACTCCCTGAGTCTGCTTACACAACAATAATAGTGATTTTAAAGAGACTTAAAAAGTATACAACCATTGAGATAATTCTAACCATAGGTACTCATAAAACACAAACACATACAAAACGTAGTTTACTGTAATAGTGAAGGGTTATTACTATCAGTTTACTTGTCATAAAATATAGATCATAATTGAGTGACTACAACTTAGTCTACTGTAGAACAAAATATATAAAGTGCTAGTCAAAAGTCCGTCCCCTCACGCATATTTTGAACGGTTATTGTTATAATAGTAAAATTTGGAGTGAGGCAATAAACAGACGTATGATTCTCAACTAGTCATAACAGGTGACGTAATAGTGACAGATGACGTTACGGCGCCACTGTGACAGATAATTTTAAGTGGGACCTTATGGCAAGTGATACCTCGTTTGAAAAGTATTGAAAGTACCTATTCAATCATAATAATTTTATTTGAGTTTAAGCTTATTTTGATGAATAAATTAAATAAATACTAAAAATGTAGCTTCTCATTTAATTAATAAATATTTACAACCAGTTCTTATAGTATGTGTTCAAAATGTGTTTCATCTATTTCCTGACAGTAATGCATCCTATTTCTAAACTCTTAACGTACTCGTTCAAATGTGTCGAAGGAGATTGCCCATTATTCAACAATTTGTTTTTTCAAAATGTAAATATTGTCGGGTGCTGTATCGTAAACTTTAGATTTCAAGTATCCCCAAAGAAAAAAATCTAATGGTGTGTGGTCCAGTGACCGAGCTGGGTATTCTATCGTACCTCGTCGTATAATCCATCTACGGCGATATTCCTCATTTAGGTAACATCTTACTGCACCGTAATGGTGAGCAGGAGCACCATTTTGTTGAAACGTTATTTCCAAGTTGCCGAATTCATCTGGATTATCCTTCAGAATTTCAAGTATTAACGGTTCAATTGCATTTTGTAACATCTCCAGATACACCGGTTAAGTTAGTATTGAGAAAAACAGGCCCAACTATGTGGTTTCCCAAAATAAATGGCCAAACATTTTTTTTTTGGAAATTGAGTATGTGTTTTACGAAAGACGTGAGCATTTGTGTCACTCCAATACCTCACATTGTGTGTGTTAACATTTCCATTGAGAGAAAAAGTAGTTTCTTCATTAAAACAAATTATTTTTATGTAATCGATCTGTTGGTTAATTTTATTGGACATAATTTCACAGAATTCTAGTCTTCGGTCGGGGTCATTATCTGAAAGTTGGTACACAATTTTTATTTGTATGGATGAAATTTGTTTTCATCCAACACTCGGTGTACTGTCTTTTGATTGATTCCATAGATAGATGCAACTTGGTCTGTAGAAGCAGTAGGGTTTACTACCATTTCTGAAATTATGTCAATTTTTTTGTCATTACTAATTGTTGGTCGACTAGATCGTATTAACACAGCTGCTACTTTGTCGGCCACATTACGTACCATTCTGCCTTTGTAAAATTTGTAAACATCTCATTAAACAATAATTAAACTAAATATTAACTAAGAACAACTAACTGAAAACAACTTTTAAACTTGCATTGACTAAACTAAGAAGAAACAGAAACTAAGTATTCAGGTATAAACGCGTTTGCAAACTAAAAATAACTAGAGAATTGACAAACGTCAACTTTTTTGACAAATAACCAAAAGCGGACGTTAGAATTTTTATTATTTAAATGCCAAACTAGAATTTTAGTATTTATTTAATTTATTCGTCTAAATCATCTTAAATCCAAACCAAATTTGTTTGATTGAATAGGTATATTAAAATAATTATAGTTTCGCATTTAATTAATAAATATTCTAACGTTCATCTCTCGTTAATTGTCAAAAAAGTTGACATTGACGTAAAAACAATTAGAGAATTTAAAAACGTCAACTTTTTGACAAGTAACCAGAGGCGGAGGATTTAATATTTATTAATTAAATGCGAAACTACAATTTTAGTATTTATTTATCAAAATGAGCTTAAACTCAAACAAAATTAGTATGGCTAAATAGCTATTTTTAATACCTTTTAAACGAGGTATCACTAGCCATAAGGTCCTACTTAAAATTATCTGTCACACCGGCGCTGTAACGTCATCTGTCACTATTACGACACTTGTTATGACAAGTTAAAAAGCCTACGTCTGTTCATTATCTCCCTTTACATTTGACTATTATAAGTATAACCGTTCAAAAGATACGAGGAAGGAACGGACTTTTGACTAGCACTGTATAGAGTGCTGTGTTTTAGAGGTATTCCTATATTAGAGCATTTCCCTTTTCATTTTTGTAATGGATATTCAAGATGTATCTTAAAAAGAGTGGGCAACAGATATTGTTCCGTCTCATTATAATTCACTTCATGTTATTGTCGATTTTATTTTATTATTTTAGATTTATACTAGCGGACCAACTCGACATCGAGTTTTTTAAATGAAATTTTTATTTTGCGAGAAAAATATACAATATATACAATGACCGGAAGTAAAAATATTTTTATCAATAACTCAAACACTATAAATGATAATTTCGTGAACAAGTCAAATCAATAGAATTCTCTATTGATTTGACTAATAAAAACGAAACCGGAAGTCGATCTCAAAACCGGAATGCAATTTTTAGTTCATCAAATGTCGACATGGATATCATTTAGCAGTTAATTTTGCATGCTGATCACGAATCCGGTGTCAGATTTGCTCTATCTTGACATTTTATGCGCGTATCGGGTCACTTCCGGTGTCGGATCGCAACCGGAAGTACATATTTAGATTCGTCTCGACGAGACCTTTCCATCCATAAATACATTGTGGGGTCTAAAACTTAAAGTAAATTTTAAATTCCGGTCATCTCAAAACCGGAAGTGAATTTTTGTACCAAAAGTATATCTTGACAATCTCATACGTAATACTAATAATATTCCGAAAAAATATTTTAATTATCTAATATGGTTTTTGAGTAAAGTGGTGGACAAGAAAAGGGCTTAGCGTTTTAGTATATAAGATCGGTAATTCTTAAAGTTTGAGTAAATGAGCTTTCAGAAATATATTAAAAGATTAAAATGTTTGTCAGTTTTACATATTTCTGGTGAAAGTTTGTAGATTAAACCCTCCCTTTAGAAAGTAGATACCCGGCAAATCCGTCGGCTATTGTTGTCGCAGTCGCTGCATCTGTAGATGGTTCTGATAAGGACAATATGAATAAATTTTTAGTGTACGTTATTTCCAAAAGTTAAAATCTTATAGTTTTTAGAAACGACCCCTCTCCTCTAGGGGCTTCTGTTATACGTTTTGTAATGTATTTTTAGTAGTACATTCGACACTCAGTTCTGTAACCATGTATAGTTAAGCAATAAATAGTTCTATGAAAATTGTCGTCGTATATTATTTTAATTTATTAAAATAATATTTTGTAGCAAATATATCTCACGATAAACTAATCGTGGATCGTGACGGATATAATCCCTGCTTTAAATCATTTGTTCTTTCTATTTGGTGGTATTAGATTGATTTTTTAACTATCTGATAAAGAATAGATAATATACGGTGTACAAATGATTTTGTCGAAATGAAACCTTACTGCTATTTTTTCTTTAAATAAAAGCGTAAATTGTTTTTATTGCGATTTTTGCCGTAAAATCCAACGTTATGACAAATTTTAAAGACAACGTCCACGAAGACGTTTAGTACGCTACTGACCATATCGCAGTGTAATTGTATATAAGTTTGGTCATGTTTTTAAAATCAAATGTAAGAAACAGAAAATTGCTTACCGAGAATATCATTCGTTTCTGACGAAAGTTCTTAAATATCATTCCTGAAAATACCAGCGTGTAATAATATAGCTAAGAAGTTGTTGTTGGAACTACTAAAGCTATAAAAAATTTTAAATTGTTTTACGCCCAAGGTGGTTTTTAGAGTCGACAATAAAATAGAGATTCTTTAAATTCTAGAGTCTATATATGGTAACTAAGGTTTACAACAAAAAATTAACATAAACACAGACTTAAATTATATTAAATATTAACAGTTAGAGACAACATATTTTTAAGGAACGTATTTTTGTTAACTAATATTAAATAGCCCAGTACTCCCAATCACTAATCTTCTGTATGTTGCCTTGCCGTTAGTGAAGTCTGCCGACGACAAATTAAAGGCATCTTATTTTTAAGTTTACACCGAATATTGGTCCATTAGTTTATATTTATCGAGACAATATATATATTAAGATCAATTTATTTATTTCAAGTTTAACAAGATAATAAAAAGAATTTAGTAATATTAAGAACCAGTGTTAGTTTTAGGGAAATGCTATTATCTTTGTTCACTGTGCCAAATTCTCCACGTGGTTCTATTCTTCTTGCAATCTTTCAACTAAACTTTCCCTTTGTTGTCTTTTTTCGGCCATAATAATGTCTAATCTCTTTTTTCATGTAGCTGCTTACTTTTCATTTTCAACACATGCAGAGAAACACCTCCAGTGATGTCCCACGCTACAACAGATACAGTACTGTAAGCGCATGTCACTTGCAGGTAGCCTGTATTGTCCACTTGTGTCATGAGTGACCTGTAGGCCGTTACCGCGTAACTCTAGATTATTGCCGCGTAGAGGATGATAGACTGCACAACATCATATAGAGATATTATCCTTTCTCGGATTTGAGTCCTAAAATGATGGGCATTATACTCTCCAGTGGCTGTCAGACATGCCCCCGCACATTGTAGTTCCACCGTTTGCTTGTAACTGTTCATCTTCAGAATGATGAATTCGGTCATCTCTGCCGCGAGTTTCAGTTTATGCTGTGTCACCTACTCCTTCACAACGGCTCCCGAGTGCCGCAACCAGAAATCTGGCTTATTCCACGCCACTACCAGCATGGCGAGATCATCCACAAATGCGAAGGGGGTTATAGCCTCTCCGTATTCACATTTCATAACCCCGTCACATGCCATATTCTATAGCTTCGAGCTCTAGACAGATCTCTGGAGAACCTAACTGTTACTTTAACAATCGTGCCATTCTCTAGCATAATCCTTATCTCGAACAAATACTCTGCGACAAAATTCATCAGGTAACCAGGATATTCTCTCTCTTTATTGCCTTTATTACCTACCAGTGTTCAACTCCTCTTTTGTGCAATGCGTCAACTATACTAACGATTGCATCAATCGTGTTTTTTCCATTGCAAAAATCAAATGGCTTCGGGGATAAGAATCCTGATCTTTCAATCATATCATCGATGCGTTCTCGCATCATATTTTCATACAATTTACTGATGTACAAGGCACTGTTGGTCGACCAATAGTCAGAAATAAATATATACGGTGGCCTTCCATCGATATACCTTTTTTGGTTTTCTGTTTTACGGGACATGCCATTACATTTTACTTTTATTATTACCAACCTTTCAGCTGGTAACACTTGCCTTTGTCAAGATTCTAAAATGTACAAGATTAGGAACAAAAAATTATTGTAAAATATATAAAAAAACTTAAGAAACCTAAAACGGGACACTGACATTAATAAATTGACAGAAGTAAATATTGATATCTGCCAGCTCATGGTTTTATCTCAGACAACTGATTTTATTATTTTGTTTAATCTCTATAGTAAACTTTAGTTTTGGATTTTCTTATTATATTAAAGATTTTAATGACCGTATTTCTAAAATTAAAAACATTCACGTACGTAAATCATCTGTAGAGTTAACATTAAATTTAACATACTTTTTATATAAGAACGATATATACCAACAAGTGGATGGATGTGCAATAGGTGCAAGTGTTTCTAGTGTCATTGCTCAACTGGTTCTTGAAGATTTAGAAGAATCTGTCATGAGTCGTTTAGATTTTAATATACCATTCTTCTACCGCTATATCGATGACTATATTTGTGCTATTCCAACAAATAAAATAAACGAAATTTTAGATAATTTTAACAATTACCATCCAAAACTAAAGTTTACTATAGCAATTGAATAAAATAATAAAATAAATTTTCTGGATATCACCTTACATCGCATTAATAACACAGTTAAAACTATGAGGTTTACAAAAGAAACATGGTCTTCACTATATCTCAACTATAAATCTCATCATCCATTTTCCCCTAAGAAGTCTGTAACTAACAGATGCAGAATACATACTAACTGCAATAAAAAAAGATAAAAATGCCCTCCTAAGTAATGCATATTCCGAACATCTAATCGAAACTATTTCAAATCAAGACTATATAAATTTTACAACAATACAAAGAATAATAAACGCAATAGTATTAAGACTACGTATACAACTCTTCCATATATAAATGGTTTATCCGACCAACTAACGAATCTTTTAGCCAAACATAACATAACAGTGGCTCATAATGACAACAAACTTTTAAATAAATATTTCACCAAATTAAAAACACAAACTATGGTGGAGGTGTCTATATTGGGCAAACCAGTCAACTGCTTCAATCCAGAATTCGTTCTCACAAATATGACAAGAACGACATCACTGCGCTCACAAAACATGAAAATAAGAAGAAGCATAAATTTGACTTTAAAAACATCAAAATTTTAAAAACCTAGCAAAACAAAAAGAAGAGCTAAACAAATCAATTCAATTTAAATAAAACTTAATAAATATAACACCACAAAAAATCTTAAAATTCTAACATATCTCCACTTTACATTTTTCGAAAACACGAAAGGTTCCGCCCATATATAAATAATTATATATTAATGACAGTAAACCATGAGATATCAGATCTCAATTTTTACTTCTGTCAATTCAATAATGCCAGTCTTCCGTTTTACGTTTTTTTTTTAATATTTTACAATAACTTTTTGTTCCTAAGCTTGTACATTTTAGAATCTTGACAAAGGCAAGGGTCTCCTGCCGAAAGGTTGATTTCAATGGCACAATAAAATCTAGAACCCAAGAATTACTAATTTTATATTAAATATAGTACGGTTCAAGAAACTCCATAACTCTTTATATACATATATATATATATATATATATATATATATATATATATATATATATATATATATATATATATATATATATATATACATATATATAATACAGCAAGCGTCTTGGTGGCTATGAATATTCAAAACAGAAACAATTTTCCATGACAAATAATAAACTTGTGATGGACTATGAAATGTCTCCTGCAAAACACAAAGAATCTGGTTTAAGTTAAATGGAGTTATATACAACGCCAACATAAATGCCAAACATTCCAAGTTTCCTCTACATATTGTCATAAAAGATATTTTTATGTAGATAAATTAGTTAATTACCTTCCGCTGTTATAATTCATCACAATTATTAAACGTGCCCATCGAATAAACGTATTCACATTAAGCTGGTAAATTAAATGACGGTGACGTCATGGTAATTACAACGTCAATTAATTATTATGTCCATTTCCGGTAACATCTAACGCAAAGCTATTTAAACATATTTTGTTTAATTAATTAATTAGTTAATTCTATAAATTTAGCGTGTTCCATTTTCTAATTACTGTAGTCCATTTAACTGTTTATTTTCTTCCTAAATATAAGTTGAAAATGTTATAAAATTATTATATTAAATCAATTTTTGAGTGGTAATAAGGACAAATTGTATGCTTTATTTATAAGCATCTTTTAATTAATGATATATGGAACGCTTTATTTAATATCAACTAGGTTTTAACTTAATATAGAATTTATTTTCTTTGTATTCAAATTATATTATCCGTTTGTCTCTCCGTCCGGTAGAGATAATTGCAACAGTTATAGAAAAACTATTCTAAATCAGCATTAAAAGTTAGGTATTCGGGAGAAAACTAAACACTAGATAATGAATACAACAATAGGGAGTTTTTGTAACTACCTAACGTAACGTATCTCCCTATACGTAAAGAACTAACGTATCGAAGAAGATGAACGTTAAATTGAGAGTTTTTGTTCTGCACGTAACGTAATGATGGTGTTGCCCTCACCGAATTAGTGATTAACTAATAAATTCTCAGTGCCAGTCTTGTCTTTGTCATTTAACCCTATTTTTGATATTCAAAATAAATAACAAATATTTTTTTGAACAATTTTTAATTTTTGACATGGACGCGATATTAAATGTAGGTGCCTTTATTGGTGATGAAGAAGACAAAGACATAGAAGATGCCCTTCTTCTCCACATCTTGCACGACTATACGGTCGCTTTAATTTTGATACCATTAAAAATATTTTTCGCTTTTGAATTAAATTCCACCTTTCTGGATGGTCGTAATGGTTCTTGTCTACAACTTCCTTCAACAAGAACAAATCATCTTCATTGCTGAAGTGAAGTCGTTTTCTACTGCTTTCCATTATTTATAAAAATTAAAACAAATATACGTAACCACAAATGTAAAAATACACGTACCACGTGTGCTTATGAAATGTAGATGTTGAAATTTTGGTAATCGGGTAAGATTCTCTTGCGCATTCGGTCACCTTCGGCTCGATAGGGATGCGTATGAACGTAACGTACCAGCCCGTTACGTTAGGTAATACGTATCTAGATACGTTAGTTCAACCATTAATGCGCATGCTTATATGTCAAAAAGATACGTTACGTATACGTATTTGCTTGCACAAAAACTCTCTAATGTCGCATAATAACAACTGATCCTACTTTTACTTGTAAATCGTGAAGTAAGAATTCAGGCAATTTCAATGAATTCAATAAATCTGTATGATAAGGTAGTTGACAGTGTCATCCTGGTTTATACCTGTGTCAACTGATTTGAACGAAAACAGTTTTCCTGAAAGAACATTCTCAATGGTTTCGTTAAGATCATCGACATCTGTATTTTTTGCCGCCAATACTGCTTGTTCACTAAGCAATCATGGTTATTAAACTGTTGTGTTATGTCCGGAAAACCACGCTGAATAAACTCCTCGTTCGACTCTGTGAACTAACAGAAATCTGTGGGTAAAGTGATTAATCCAGTCGAGGTGTTAAAAACGACTTTACCAATTGTAATGTCTAACAAGAGCGTCAAAAACACAATTGCACTTTGATCTTGGTGCAAAAACACTTGCATGTTAGTTATCAATTACACCTATTTTTCAATATTAAGATTTGAACTTTGATATTTGTGACGTTAATTATGAATATTCTTTTGGAAAACTCTTTTTTAAAAAGCAGAACACTCAAAATAAACTTTTATATACACTAGCAAGGATTTTAGTTACAATTTAAAATATAATATTCAGACTACAAATACAAAGATATCAGACTGAGAAAAGGTAATTTTACAATGCTTTATTTATAATAAATACACTTGCTGAATTTGCTATTCTAGTACGTCGCAATTGATGTTGCAAAGTTCTAGAATGTTCGGTGCTGATATTCGGTTGTAACCTTTGGTTTTTTAAACTTTTGGTTTAAACTTTGGTTTTTTAAATACAACACTTTGTGTATTGTACTTTTATTGAAATCTACATTTCAATATGAGTTTAACCGTATACAATACTTTCGATTTTATGTAGCCAGGAACATCTTAAAAAGATAACTTAACATCTTAATAAATTTTTGGATTTATCAAATTATAACCAGATTTGAACATAATAATCAAAAGTTTACTACATTGTTTGTAGTAAACATGTGTGCATCGCCAGCTATGACCGGCAATGGTATATAACATCGTACGCCGCAAGAGAGAATCGGGTTCTGCTAGAGTACTGGGCCCTGATTCTAATTGAGATTCCGACTCAAAACATGTCGAAATTAATATGGGGACGTCGAAATGCGACTTTGCGATCCTTGTGAATTTCAGCTGAACTAACCAAACGACGTCACTAGTTTTCAATTTATCGAAATTAATTTCAACTTTCAAATTTCAAAATTTCATTTCGAGTCGAAATTAATCTGACATGACTGGCTGGACTGGGAGGAGTGAACTTAGGTTCAGTTTAGGTAGGCGGTGTTGTGTTTTGATTCTTGCAAGGAAAACCGAGGCAAAGTATTAATATCACTGCGTTTTACGGACATTTGCTGGTTTTGGAGGAATTAGAGAGAATAGATATCCGACGCTCACAACGGAGGATAAGAAGAATGTTACGGGATACTCAAAATACTTTTTCACTAAGTGATGCTCAATTTAGGCAGTAATTCCGGCTTAATAAACAAGCTGCAAATTATTTGATAAGGGTATTAGAACCATATTTGGAGGAGGGTGTTTATGCCTCTAGGATACCCAAAATATTTAGGGTAAGTATTACTAAGCTGCAGTAAATTTAAAAATATATTAGAATATAACCACTAAGTCAAATCTTAGTGGTTATGTTAACCTTAGTGGTTATAACTTAAGGATCTCCCACATCGCCTTTTTTCTTTCATTGCCATCTTTTCTTTCAATTCAAAATATAATTGAGAATGGCCACTATTTATGATTTAACAACTCAAACAAGAAAAAAAAAAGGGTGTGGCAGTCCAGTGGGACTGCCGGTGGAAGTTACACTTCTATACACGCATTCGCCGTTACAAATTTATTTGGGAGTCAATCTGCACAATCATTACATATGTAATGCTATGGGTAAGACATAGCAGAAAGAGAAATAGAATTAATAACAACTTACTAACAATTAATAAACAACTTAAGACCTGTAATAGGAGTATAGTAAATGAAGGATTGAATCAATATTTTGATGAAAATATATATTTTTATTTTCATGTATGTATGAAAGGAGTTGAATGCAATTTTTTTACACATACTCTGTAGTAAAATTCATTGTTTATTTTGTTATTAATATAATAATACAATACAAATTAAAATGCAATATTCATAAGTATTTAAAAATGACAATAATATACATAACTTTTCTATTTACACATATATGTTTAACTTACCATATAATAATATTAATAAAAAAGTCCTCCCCGTCTGGGAATCGAACCCCGGTCTCCCGCGTGACAGGCGGGGATACTGACTACTATACTACCGAGGATATGACATAAACTTATTTCAAAATTGACAGTTCTGGGTCATACAGTGATTTATTGAGATTATTATTTTGAAATACAAAAGACTAATATAATTATGAACATTTAATAAATAATACAAAACGTATCACATAAATAATAATATTAATAAATATTTTATTATATATATATATATATATATATATATATATATATATATATATATATATATATATATATATATATATATATATATATATATATATATATATATATATATATATATATATAATATTATATCTATATATATCTTTATATAATATATATAATATTAAATTATATATACAAGAGGAACATTTTTATATTCGAGAGAGGAAGAGAGAGAATATATCTTCTGTCTCTCTCTTACTCATTATCTTACATATGTAATGATTTCACAGATTCACTCCCATACAAATTTCCAACGTGGAGTCCGCATATAGAAGTATAACTTCAAAAAGACGTTCACGTAACGTAAACAAAACAAACATTCAACAAGCGTAGTGCAGCGTGCAGCCAATAAACAAGAGGGCCAACCCAAATTTTCAGCAGTGTAAAAATGATAAGGTAAATATCCCCAGTTTTAACTACAATCGAAATGAATGAGAATCGCTAGCGATTGCGACTGTTGTCATCAAGTGCCACAAATCACGCACTTCGATGTTCATCGCCCTTCCTTCTGGAACAAATAATAAAATCTAATTGGTCGAGAAATGAAAGAGTTTCATATAAAAGTTAATTTATCTTTAAATATGGGACACTTTCGGATCTCGCTCTCAGTCAAGACAGTCAAGTACAGTCAAGTGTTAGTGTGTGTTTTACCCGTGTAGGGTAGCTCCCTAGAGCACTTTGCTCGAAGGGCTCTGTTTCTTTCTAAGACTCTGAAGCTGAGTTTTTTTCTTCTTAGAAAGAATGTGTTTTATTTACCACCTTAATAAAACCACAATGGCATTGCCTCCTCAAGGTCATGCCACAATAAGAGCGTACCGGCCAACTACGCAATATTACACCATATTGCGCAATAGTTGGACAGATTAATAAACATGGAAACTTGCACCAAGTTGCAAACACAATTTCCTACGTTTATTAATTACACCGGAGACGACATGGCGCCCAACCTTCAACGAACTCTACCACGACTCCGTGATGTTAGAGTTCTCATGCTCCGCGATCGAAAATCGCAAAAAGTTCCAACACGATGTCTGCATCAAAACCACTCAAGAAAACAGTGGGAAGAAGCATCGGATGTTAGTACACCAAACTAACATGCCGATATCCACCTTCTGCAACCTGAAACCGTCGATGTGCCATATCTCCGACGAGCCAGCCTACTTGATGCTAAGTACCTGATGCAATGGATGTCTCCGCAGTAGCCAGTCACTGCCTGCCCTACCATTATGTGGTCCAGAGCACCACGGAGGCCCAGGCAAACTCGCCTACGACACACCGGCGACATGCAGATGGAAAATGTATAGCTAGAGAGGACGAAGCCGCCGTAGAACGAGAGCACGTCGTCGAGGATGGACCTGCAGATGCTGTCAACAACACCGACCACCGCCTGTGAGTGTTTTTGTGCAGTGCAAGTGCGCGCTACGCGAGTGTACGCGAGTGTAGTGTGTGTTAGAGGACTTGTAAGTAATTTGACAATATAGACATATTCATTTTGATAAATTTTATGATATATTTGATATATTTTTCCTTTTCTATATGTGATTTGTAAAAAAATTGTTCTCTTAAGTTTTTTAATAAAATCATCTTTTTTTATCAGCCTCAGAGTCTCCAAAGCAGGGGGGATGTCATCAAGTGCCACAAATCACGCACTTCGATGTTCATCGCCCTTCCTTCTGGAACAAATAATAAAATCTAATTGGTCGAGAAATGAAAGAGTTTCATATAAAAGTTAATTTATCTTTAAATATGGGACACTTTCGGATCTCGCTCTCAGTCAAGACAGTCAAGTACAGTCAAGTGTTAGTGTGTATTTTACCCGTGTAGGGTAGCTCCCTAGAGCACTTTGCTCGAAGGGCTCTGTTTCTTTCTAAGACTCTGAAGCTGAGTTTTTTTTCTTCTTAGAAAGAATGTGTTTTATTTACCACCTTAATAAAACCACAATGGCATTGCCTCCTCAAGGTCATGCCACAATAAGAGCGTACCGGCCAACTACGCAATATTACACCATATTGCGCAATAGTTGGACAGATTAATAAACATGGAAACTTGCACCAAGTTGCAATCAGTTTTCATACGTTTATTAATTACACCGGAGACGACACTGTCATGGCGTAGTCGCTTTTAAATTTCGACATCAAAATGAAATAGAATCAGGGCCCTGATCTAGTGGGAACTCCATGGGTCATGGGCCTTTGGATAGTGAAAAATGCATACAGCCCTAAATTTTCACCCCTCAATTACTAACCCCTTTTGTTTAATAGCCATATTAGTGTCACAAAGTTAGTTGCCATACTTCTTCGAAACAACTGAATCAATTTTTAAGAAATTTTACATGAGTATTTTGTAGGTCTGGAAATAGATTGTTATTTGTTTTTCATAACCCTAAGGGGTAAGGGTGATTCACCCCCAAAATTTTTTTTATTTTTTTCAACAAAATTTTTTATTTTATGTTTTTATGATGTGGCATTAAAAAATACATACATTGCTTAATGTTCACCCCTCTATTACGAACACCTTTTTTAATAGCCATATTAGTGTCACACAGTTAGTTGTCATACTCCTCCGAAATGGCTGCATCGAATGTTATGAAATTTTACATATATATTCTGTGAATAGGTCATAATATATTTTTCATACCCCAAAGGGGTTCACCCCAAACAATTTTTTTTATTTTTTGAACAAATTGTTTTATTTTAATTTTTTATGATGTGACCTTAAAAGGTACATACAAATTAATTTTCACCCGTTTATTACTAACCCCTATTTCTTAATAGCCATATTAGTGTCACAAAGTTAGTTGATATACCCCTTTGAAATGACTGGAGCGATTTTTATGAAATTTTACATATATGTTCTGTAGGTGTGAGAATAGGTCGTAATCTATTTTTCATACCCCTGAGAGCTAAGAGTGGTCCTCTCCAAATATTTTTTTATTTTAAAAACCCTAAATCCTTAATTTTCACCCTAATATTACTAACTAGTATTTTTAATTGTCATATTAGTATCAAAGAGTTAGTTGCCATACTTCTTCGAAACGGCCTGACCGATTGTTATGAAATTTTCTATGTATATTTGTAACAATATAATTTGCCTACCACATTAGGTATCACTTATAGCGGGTTGAAAGTGGGGACTGGGCAATTCCTGGGCTGGAGATAGGGTAAGCAAACCAACCGAAACGTTTGCGAACGGCCACTCTTGTTTTGGTTGAATTGGATGGAACTTAAAAAAAATTGCCAGCTTTGAAGACTACACGCCGAAAGCTATGTCTTTTCCAAATCCAAATCTCCTCCCCTTACTAAACTCTACACTGCCACTACACTACTTTACACTATTGAATTCCCGATAACAAAAAACAATAAAAAATTTGAAGAAAATCCGGACCAAACAATGAAACCAAAAGCTTTGGCGTTCCATCATTCGCCCAACCCGGTATAAACAAAGCATAAACGGAAATACTCCTGTTTATTTGATGCGCAAAATCTCTGATAGTCGGAATCAATATCAAAAGAAATGCCCATATATATTATATAAACAAACTTAAAATGTTTATATTATCAATCTCAGCGACGTAAAAAGATTGAGAATATTTTTCGGTGTTTTAATACATTCTTCTTATGGTGCCTATCCGTTACGGATGTTGGACACTAACATGGCTATTCTGACTTTGTTGACTGCTGTCCTGAAAAGTCCGGTAGTAGTTAAGTTTAACCATTTTCGCAGGTTATGCAGCCAGGTTATTCTTCTTCGTCCTGGACCTCTTTTCTCATGCACTTTACCGTGAAGTATGGTCCGAAGTAGGTCATATCGTTGTTCATTGCGCATTATATGGCCCAGGTATTCTAGTTTGCGACATTTTATAGTTACAACTAGTTCGCGTTTTTTACTCATTCTATGTAGTAATTCTTCGTTGGTAACTCTGTCTATCCAGGAAATCTTCAATATGCGTCTATAGCACCACACCTCAAATGCTTCGAGTCTCTTCAGTGGTGCTTCAGTTAGGTCCATGACTCCACGCCATATAAAAGAACGGAGAATACGTAGCATTTTAGTAAACGAACTTTTATTTCCAATTTTATATCGTGGCTGTTAAAGATTTTTTTTCATTTTGACGAAAGCTGATCTTGCCTTCTCGATCCTTATCTTAATTTCCGTCGGTTGGTCCCACTGTTCATTTAATTTTGCACCCAGATAACAAAAGTTGGTGATTTGGGTTATATGTTGTTGGTTAACTAGTAATTGACCAGGTGGTATCCTATTTTTGCTTATAACAATGTATTTGGTTTTTTTGATGTTAAAATCAAGCCCAAACCTGCTACTTACTTATGCCCTGGAGACCTGTGTGGAAGTGTCTGCAGACCTTCAAGACTGTCTGCAAAAATGACAGTATCATCAGCGTATCTTATGTTGTTCAATCGTTCTCCGTTTATAAGTATTCCCTCGTCTATGAATATATGAATATGTATTGAACAATAATGGGGACAATATACATCCCTGCCGCACACCTCTTTTTATCTTTATGTCGTCTGTTAACTGATCCCCAACTCTAACAGCTGCAGTTTGTTCGTAATTAATATTGTTTATTATATGGCGATCTCTGCTGTCTAGACCAATTGAATTTAATATTTTCATCAGTTCGTCATGTTCTATTTTATGGAACGCTTTCTGGTAATCAACAAAATACACATATACATTGGGTTTTTTAGGGATTGTTATAAAAGTTGATCTTAGCCACTGTTGGGGTATTTTTCCACTTTGGTATATATTGTTGAAGATCAAGGTAAGTCTTTTTACTTTGTCTTTATCCATAATTTTTAAAAATTCTGAGTAGAACTCGTCTGGTCCTGCGGCTTTTCCCTCCTTAATGTTATTTATAGCAGCTTCTACTTCCGCTTCGTGAATAGGTGGTCCGGTATCATCATTTTTATTTTGTGTGATGGTGACATTCCTATCGTCTTCAAATGTTATTGTCACATAGTTCATCCATGTTGTTTTTGTTTCTTCAATATCAACTATTGGATTTCCTTGAGCGTCTGTTAGGTATCCCGGCCTTTCTGATTTATAGATGCCTGCTGCTTCTTTAATCTTTTTGTGGAGGTTGAAGGAATCGTGTTTAAGTTCCAATAATCTCGATTTCTTGACACTGTTCTTCCAGATTTCTATTTTTAGCTTTTCTGACAGCTTATTTATTTCTTTGTCTAGAAATTAATATGCAACGTAGTCTTTCTGCTTGGATTCTCTTCTTCTGTCAATCATCTGTAATATACCGTCGGTCATCCATGGTTCTTTTTTCTGTCTTTTTCGGTCGCAGGTATTGGTCTAATATTTCCTTTCCAATGTTTTAGTACATACGAAAGGAAATCGAATTGTTACATATTCGGTAGGTCTGATAATTAGTCGAATAATGGTTTACCACAAACACTTTTTATTGCGGCATTGAGACGATGTACCTTAATTTTCACCCTTCTATTACTAACTCCTTTTTTTATAGCCACATTAGTGTCACAGAGTTAGTTGCCATACTCCTCCAAAATCGCTTCACCGTTTTTGATAAAATTTTATATTTATATTCGGAAGGTACGAGAATCGGTCGTGATCTATTTTTCATACCACTAAGGGGTGAGTTTGTTCTATCTGAAAAATTTTTTGAACATAATTTTTTATTTATATTTTTTATTATGTTGCATTAAACAATACATACAACTTTTTATTTTCACCCTTCTGTCACCAACCCCTATTTTTTTAAAGCGAAATTAGTGTGATAGAGTTATTAATGTCACAGAGTTAGTTGATACACTCCTTCGAAATGGCTTGACCGATGAAATTTTATATGTATAGTCTGTTGAATACACCATTCTAAATTTTCTTCCAGGTAAGTTGTGTTAATGCAAATCAGTTGGCACAGTTAATAATCAGAATGACTTGGTCAACTATACTACAGAGTTTTTGGATCCATTAGAATTGCCTGGACTCCCACCTAACAATTTGCAATTAAAAGTAGGATCAGTTGCATTATACTGCGTAACATTAATCAACTTCGACTGTGCAATGGAATGAGACTTACTGTGAAAAGGCTAATGAATAATGTCATTGCGACAACGATTATCAAAGAAATATACAAAGGAGATGATGCTTTGATACCGCATATACTGATGGATTTTAACGGACGTAACATTTGATTTTAAACGTTTACAATTTCCAGTGCTTTTGGCTTCTGCGATGACAATAAACAAATCACAAAGCAAACCATTAAAATTTTGCAGAAGAATTAACTTGGAGTTTTCGTATTTCGCACATGGGCAATTATTCGCGTGTCGGAAAACCGTCATCGTTGTATATTTATTTAAGGCAAAAAAAATAAAAATATTTTTATCAGAAATTAATTCAACTTTTTTCATGCATAATATATTTGAATGTTCTTTTTTGTTTTATTTCTGTTAATTTTTTAGACACATTATTTAATTCTAAGTTGTAAAAATGCTATTCTTTGAAATAATCTCTACGTTCCCGTTGTATAATTAGATGTCGGCAAAGTATCCTACTATTACATCTCTGTGATTTTGACTTTATAGTCCTCCTTGAGATTGTATACTCAATAATTATTGACTATATGAACTGCTACTTTAATCGGTCGGAGCGGAGCTTAGTGACTTGCAGTATATTCAATCAACCGATCTAAGGTAAACAAATTTGTTGTTCTAAACGATCGAAATACAGCTCTGGTCGCGGCATAGAACCCGTTATCTTAACCGATACTTAATAAAGTGAAACACAGCCACAATATCATCAGTTTAATAGGTACCAACGAAGGCAATTTGAATTAATCATCGCATACGCTGCATGCACACACTTCGTCATTAAAGTGATACAGCCCAATGGCGTAGTTCAATGAAATATTTGGATTGTTCATATTGCTCAAAAGAATAAGCAGACTTTTTTTATGGGTACGTAAAAAAGAGAACAAATATTAATCATGCTAAATCAAGTTATTAGAGTATAAGCCCATGGGACATTTTTAATGGGTTATTTGACCCAGCATGAATCACATATAAATCATTACTACAATATGTAGTAACAACTTTAGAAGCTATGCCGTCAATTTTTATCGGTACAGTGGGCTAGACTGTAAGGTAAACTTACCACGCAAGGGAGGGGGTATTTTGGTCAAAGATGTTTTTGTACGGCATTAGTAGGTAATACAAAAATAATGACCTGCAACCTAATGCCATAATGCGGTAGTGTCTCCATCTGCAATAGCCTCCAAGATGCTCTTTCACACACAACACTGTCACAGTTGTGTTTTTGAGACTGTTTTGCTTTCGACGACACATTCAAACGACACATTCAAAGCTAGCCTGAAGAGGATCGAAAGATCTTAAACGGGTACACACATGTTGTAACGATTAAAACGTTACATTTTTGTTCTTATTAATTTCAAAGTACTTTCCATTATTTTCTGCTCGTACTATTTAATTCTCGTTGATAATAATATCTTTTTCCTTTGTTTTTATTCCTATATTTCGCTTCAACATTTTCCTACTACAAATAAATTCACCGATTAATTTCTTAAGTTCCCTCGTACTTGTACCTGCGCTTACTTTGCCATACAAAAAACAGAAACCCCACTACTAAATAATTTACTTGGACGAATCCGATTCGATTTACTGCCTTTTTAAAATAAACCACCAACCAACAAGGTACTCAATAAAAATAAATCTTCATAGTCAGAAACTTCCAACAGTCTGGGTAAGTTTAATACTTTGTTCTTTTTACAACAACATATTTTCATACATTAATTATCAAGAACATGAGCACTGTTAGTTTTTCTTATAATTTTGTGTACGCTAGTACTTAAAAACCGCATAGAATTTTTATTATTATTTTCTTTCTACCTATACTTGCTGTAATAATAATAATTCAATATAAATCTCACTAGCATGAATCATACAACTTTGCTTTTTCGTTTTCCATTTAATAGTTAATTTATTTATTTATTGCAATTGCTAATTCGCGAGTTTTGGCAACATCAGAGAATTCTGAATCGGTATGCAGGTCTTAGAGAGAAGATCTTTCCGCTTGCCAGAATTCTTCTGTTGTTTGACAAAACTGGTGTCATGACAAATTTTATATCGGCTTTTGTTTTTCCAGCCACATGGTTTAGATGTAAGAAAATGCACATGGTTTAGATTTAAGAAAAAGCACATGGTTTAGATGTAAGAAAATGCACCTGGTTTAGATGTAAGAAAAATGCACATGGTTTAGATGTAAGAATAAGCACATGGTTTAGATTTAAGAAAAAGCACCTGGTTTAGATGTAAGAAAATGCACATGGTTTAGATTTAAGAAAAATGCACATGGTTTAGATTTAAGAAAAATGCACATGGTTTAGATGTAAGAAAAGCACATGGTACATGGCACATGGTTTAGATTTGAGAAAATACACGTGATTTTGGTTAAAGAAAATAGAGGCATGGTTTTGATGCAGACAATTTATGGATCAAGTTGAGAAGAGAGCAACAGCAGGATCTCCTTTAGAAGTTAAGCTAAGTTTCTTTCTTTCTTTGAATTTGTGTATAGATGCTTAATTCTCTGTTATCAAAACCTCAATTTTTTAATTATTGTTAAATTTCAATTTGATATTTTACTAATTTATGAATTAATAAAGAGATGTGTTGAATACCTATTTTATTAATAATTCCCGATCTCTCCAAAATTAATTAATTTATGCCGAACAACACCCCTGAGGGGTTTTAATGTGCAATGGATGAGCTAGTCGTTACAATGCTCATCTTCACCTAATGCCATACAAAATTATTTGAACCAGTAGCAGGGACAATATGATTTTCAAAAATTTTTGGGGGGGTGCAAGGGTGAGAACCCCCATTCGTTGAGGTCATTGAAAAATGTACGGCATCAATTCCAAATGATTAGTTGATGCGTAAAAGAATTTTTGGCATCTATGCCGTCTAAAAGTTGTGGTTCTTGCAAATTTTTATAAATAGTTATCTGTATATGGTACTAGAATTGTTATTTTTTAGGTAAGATAATAATTTGGTGTACGGTAGTCACTTTTTTAACACAATATAACTAATGATTCTTCTTTACTCGTAGTTCTTGATTACTCGTAAGAATACGATAAAAACGAATCATTAAATTATAATATATATTTTTATTTATATCATTTTAAATCAATTTATCATTTTCTTAACATTATTCCTATGCTATTATTAATTTATGGTCAACCTTTTATGCCACCACAAAACTTATTATTATTAATTATCTTAAGATAATTAACTTATCTTAAGTAACTTTCATATTGTTAATTCACTAATGACGAACTTGAAAAGTTGAAAATATAGTATTGGAACTACCGAGGACTCATCTCAGGAAATATCTCGAAGATAAATGAGAACAAACAGTCGTAAATCTAAAACCAACCGATTACGATGTGTGCTGAAAGATCTAGCCTGTTAAGATATTAAAAAATGCCATATTCCAAAAATAAAAAAACACCGTGTTGTTGTATATCAAAAAATATGCAACCATACAAATCTTTAGACCCTAGACCCAAACGTAACCTCAAAAAAATATATAACGTGTTTTTTCGTTACAATAAAATTTTTAGCTGGAAATGCAAATTTTTTAACGCTTTTGAAATTCTTAAAATTCGTTTAAAAAAACTGTATCAAGCGCCAAGCCAAAAAAAATATCCATATTATTCTTTGAGTGTCAAGTTATCTCTATGATTTTTTAAAGATTTTTATGGGTGAACCATCATGGTCAAAATAACAAAAAATCATTTTTGATCTAGCTGGTTAAGATAGTAAAATTCCCCCGCAATTATCAAAAATTAAAATATTATATTGTTCTACATTAAAAAGTACTCTACTAAAGAAATTTTTAGACCGCTAGACTTTAACCATAGCCTCAAAAAATTAAAACGTGTTATTTCGTTTTATGAACACTGGCAGAGCTTCTCAAAACAGATGGAACACGACTTCTACTGAACACAAAAAGAAATATGGAGAATGATCAGAGGATAAAGATAAGAGATGAACAAATTAATAAAAACGAAACACATTTAGAAGAAAACATGGGTAGACTACTTTCGATCCCTATTTGCTAAAGGTGACGATAATGAACCACCTACACCAGAGGTGACGACAAACGAAGAAATAAATATTGAGGACGAAGGGGCAGAGGAATTAAAAAGAACGAAGGTAAAATTAAAAAATAGAAAGTCCCCAGGAGAGGACAGAATACCGAACGAACTTCTAAAGTACGGAGGACCAGATCTAACCAAACAGCTATTAAAACTAATCCAAAAAATAATAGAATAAAACAGAATTCCTCCAAAATAGAGATTAAGCATCATACTACCTCTCTTCAAAAAGGAAGACAAATCGGAACCGAAAAATTACAGGGGAATTAATTTATTAAACACAACACTAAAATTAGCAACCAAAGTGATAACAAATAAACTGAATGAAACACTATAAGAAGAATAGCAAGGTCGGGTACAACTTAGGTCGGAAAGATCATTCACCGACGCTATATATATAATCAGGCCAGTGCAAGAGAAATCATTAAAATACAACAAATCGGCATATCTCTGTTTCGTCGACCTTAAGAAGGCATTTGGCCGTGTCAAATTAAAGGAAGTTTTCCACTTATTGTACGCAAGAGAGATACCTCTAGGAATAATAAAAACGATCGAAAATATCTACCAAAACAGCACAATAGTAGTAAAAGTGGAGAAAGACCTAACCGACCCCATTAAAGCTGGTAATGGGATAAGACAGGGAGTTTCCCTGAATCCTCTATTGTTCAACCTAATTATGGATGAAGTAATAAAAAACGTAAGAACTAAAATAGGATACTAAATGGGAGAAAAACAACTAATAATATTATTCTGCTATGCTGACTACGCAATACTACTCATTCAAAGTAAAGACGATTTACAACATATGCTGCACCAATTTAATATAACCGGCAGAAAATTTAAAATATTAATTTCCCCAATAAAGACAAAATTCGTTTTAAAATAGCAAATTTACCAAGATGTAAATTGGAGCTGGAAGGTCAGATAATAGAACAAGTATCTAGGCATCACATTATCTAGCTACAGAAAGCTCGAAACTGAAGGGAAAGGGAAAGAAATAAAAAGGCAGAATTTATAAAACAGTCATCATACCAATAATGATATACGCGGCAAAAACACCACCCGACACAGAAAGAACAAAAAGGATGTTAGAAACAGCAGAGATGAAAACACTTAGAAAAATTGATGGCAAGACACTATGGAACAGAGCTAGAAGTACAGATATACGACGTAGATGCAAGGTGGAGAATATTAATAACTGCGTAGTAAGAAATAGAAGAGTAGAATGGAACGATCATCTAAGCCAAATGACAACAAATAGAGTAGTAAACAAGAGCCGATTCGCCAATAGGAAGACGATCAGTAGGAAGACCACGAAAACGATGGAACGACAACTTACTGAAAGCACATTGAAAAACAGACACAGTCATGTCTACATAAAAAGAAGAAGAAGAAGATCTAAAAGGGAAAACAATTAAAGCCTTTCGCTCTGGTGGCTGAGGTAACCTCAGAATCTCTAAAAGAAATCTCTGAATGTCTCCTTAGGAAATCTTTAAACTAGGTTGTTCCAGCTGACTTTTTGTTTTCAGAAAACCTGTGTTTGATACCAGTTCTCTCCGCAAGCTCGTAAGCTATTTCACAGATGTTTTTCTTTGCAATGCCGAACAGTCGGTCTTACATCTCTAAAACATATTCCTTTAAGTATCCAATTTTTGGGTCAATATTATAGTGATTCCACCAAGGCTTTTCCAATAATCTGTTGCCTAAAACAAAGTACCAATAATGTTCTGACATCTCCCTTACGAATAAAGTAGTCTACTTTTAGTTCACTTACCAACAGATTATAATTTTCGGCCCTTTTTTCAAGTAAGGAGTAGCAACCATTATTTCTGTAAAGATAATATACCTACATTTGATTATTGTAAAAAATATTCCTGTATAACTCAAAACTCTATTTGGTAGGCTAAGCAAGGGTAAAATGGTCCCCGGAGTCATTTTTCCTCAACATAGAGGGATCATTTTATCTCAAAATCTGATTAAATATAAAAATTAATTTATATGAGTAGCTATAGCTATACGTCGGTTTTGAGAAACCGCCGCATAAATTTCGTTTTCGAATTTCGATCGTCGATTTCCGAAGTTGGAATTGAAACGTCAATAAACTTATTTTAAACTTAAATTGTGGCCTATTCCCAATAAAAATTGTAATTGCTTTAAGATGCCACAAGAAAAATAGCTTTAGAATAATATCGTATTCAATGAATAAAAGTCAACTTTCGAATAGACATAACTTTGTAGCATTAAATATACGGTAATTTAAAACCGTTTAAAAACAGATTTTTAAAAAGTTTAGATAAAAACCATTTAAAAAACAGGGCCTGCGTAGCGCAAGCGGTAGGATGCTTGACTCGCATGCTTGTGCTCCGGAGTTCGAATCCTACCGCCGGCAAGAACAACTAGACATTTTTAAAAATGTCTATAGGCCCCAGGTCTCCTCAGCCTGAATAAAATGAGTACCTTGGGTAAAACCAGGGGTAATAATAGGCGGTTGAAGCGTAGCACTGGCCATGTTACCTTCCTTGTATACCGTAGGCCCTAGATATAGCAGACTACCCTGCTATACTCCCAAAGCCGCAAAGCGGTATAAAACGGGAGACTATTATTATTATAAAAACAGATTTTTTGACGTGTCATTTGTGAACTTTCAGTCATGAATGACTCCAAAAATATTGACATTTCAAACTCTAAGGAAGACTTTTGTCTTAAAATTCACTGTTCTAGCGATAACCATTATTTTTTGTATAAACTTCTTCCGCCCCGAGTTAGCGTGGTAACCACCCCCACAGGAAAAGCACATATTGTCATAGAGTAGATTTTGATTTTTGAGCTATTTTTTACCTACTGCCACAATTTCGAGTAAATCGATGCATATAAAAAGATTCAGAGGCTTTTTACTATTTTTACCGCCATATCCTGGACTATTGGTATCATTTTTATATTCTTATTTTGAAAAGTATTTCACTAAAAAAACCTTTTGTTTTGCTCTCGATGCTAATCAAATTAAATTGCAAAATTAATACATTAGTTATAGGTCATCACTATTGTTAAGCATTAGAAAAAAACAAAGACAAAATATAAAAATATTCGTATGTTTTGACGGTAGATAGCGTACGTATCTGTGATCTATCAATAGTTCGGCTGTATTTACTAAATCACTTGTATTTTTAATTTCCTTATCAACATTAGAAGAAGCATATGTTGAAAATTGTTTTTAATTATATAGGTACTTATTTGCTGTCTCCTATAAGTAAACGATGACCAAGTTTTATCAATGATCTTATGGTCTTAAGGAAGAGTATTTCAATTAAGTAACTAAACATTGACAAATCTTTTTGATGAATTGTAAATTAAAATAATGTACGTGTAACTAAGCTGTCAACTAACCACCGCACCTATCAGTATCCGCCTCGGAGAAATTCTTGCACGTTTGCGGCATGTAAAATTATTCAACAAACTATTTAACACTTCTTGAGCCTCCGACGGTAAAATGTGGCGGTCGACACGGTTCAGCGCTTGTGCCAGTGTTCTAACTCCACGGGGGTGAATGTTTCTTGTCTTGTATTAGTCGGAAGTCATCTATAACAAATTTAATTAGTCGACGCAGAACAATTTTTCAGATGTAGCATAGATTATCTACGTTAAAATGTTGTTGTTTTTTTTATTACTTTTTACCTGAGTGAATCGAAATTTAATCTAGGAGGGTTGGTAAGAAATTTAAAGGATTTTCTGTTAATATATTGTACATATGTTTATTCAATGTGTCTACACAGGCATTCATAAATAATTTGAAACTGTGGCAACCATAGATCTATTTTCTATGATGCAAAGCGTATTTCTTGTAGCATCTTTTATTTCATTTACTTTATTACTGGAATTCTATTAGAGTTTACTAGTCAAACTTGTAACTACTTTCTCGTGGCGTTTTGGCCAATAATAGACCAGGAAATAAACAAAAAAAGTACCCTGTTTGTGACGCTGAACCGGCCAGGCAAACGACAGTTGTTTTGAGTAGTATGGATTTCTGTAACAAAAATCTATATGTATCCTGCAGTCGATTTGTTGGACTTAATTATTAACAAATTAAGGTCAAGAAACGGTAGATCTCTCCTTTTTTTCGGCTATCACCAAAATGTAAATCATTTAAAAACAATTTTAAGGATAAAAAAACTTATAAGCCCTATAAAAACCTTTAAAATATTTTTAAAAATGTTAATAACTTGTTTTAAAATAAACTTATCACCTTTATATTACATACAATGTTCGGTCTTGTGGTAATTAGGCTATAATTAAAATTTCAAGTTGATCGGCCAAACAGTTTAAAATAATTTAATTTGTTTATCCCAAATAATTATTGTTTGCAATAATATAGCTATATTCTATACACAAACGCACTGTACGTGAAATAAAATCTTAACTGTCTTTCCTTTTATTTCGATATACTCTTTATGAGTACTAGAAACCAATTCTAAGGATTTTTGCTTAGTTGAGGAGTTATGTTGTGGAATGCAATTTTAGATTCCCCAGGTCTCTAATTACATCTTTATCAACGTCTGTTTTGCCTTGCAATTTTTAGAAGGCACCGATTAAAGCAGACATCTGAATTTGATTTCGACAATTAGAAATCTTCAGATTACGTTTTGTGATTTACCATCAGATGTCGATATTACGTCCATATCGAAGCCATTTTAGTGTTGCTTCTACTACTACAGGAAAGATTGATTTCACGTTCAGAGCGGTTGTGAATAGCCACTCCGAAGATTTCTTTTAGGATGAAATACGTATAAGCGGATACACAAACGCACTGTACATGAAATCAAATCTTAACTGTCTTTCCTTTTATTTCAGTATACTCTTTATGTGTACTAGAAACCAATTCGCTAAGGATTTTTGCTTAGTTGAGGAGATATGTTGTGGAATGCAATTTTAGATTCCCCATGTCTCTAATTACATCTTTATCAACGTCTATTTTGCCTTGCAATTTTTAGAAGGCACAGATTAAAGCAGAAATCTGAATTTGGTTTCGACAATTAGAAATCTTCGGATTTCGTTTGGCGATTTATCATCAGATGTCGCTATTGCATCCATATTGAAGCCATTTTAGTGTTGCTTTTACTGCGACAGGAAAGATTGATTTCACGTTCAGAGCGGTTGTGAATAGCCGCTCCGAAGATTCCTTTTAGGATGAAATACGTATAAGCGGATAAACAAACGCACTGTACGTGAAATCAAATCTTAACTGTATTTCCATTTATTTCGGTATACTCTTTATGAGTACCAGAAACCAATTCGCTAAGGATTTTTGCTTAGTTGAGGAGATATGTTGTAGAATGCAATTTTAGATTCCCCATGTCTCTAATTACATCTTTATCATCGTCTGTTTTGCCTTGCAATTTTTAGAAGGCACAGATTAAAGCAGAAATCTGAATTTGGTTTCGACAATTAGAAATTTTCGGATTTCGTTTAGTGATTTATCTTCGTTATCTTCAGAATACGGAGTCAGATGTTTTCCTCGATAACATCTTCATCAGTAATTATTTCTTCGATGGCATCAGGAAACTTGTCTGGTTGTTCAAGTATATCCATATCATCAGGTAAAAGACCTCCAATTACTCTTAGAATTATAACATCTTCATCGCTAAAATCACTTTCAAGGCCTTTTATATCAGAAAGGTGCTTTTCTTGTTGTTTAAGAAGTTTTTTTCGTTTAAAACCTCCTCCGGTTTCTTCTAGACATGATTTACTGAAACCAATAGAATATCTTAAAAAAATAAAACTTTCCTTTAATACAATTGTCTACAATTGGAGACACCATAATTTAGTTACCTGTTATAGTCACTACAAGAAATATATGATGAAAATTTTTGTATACATCTAATAATATAATACTTGTACTTCTAATATAAACAAAAAATTGACTGGAAGCGCAGATACAGAAAAATTATGTTTGCAATTGTAGATGCCATGAGACAAAGAGTTAACCTGACTTAAAATTTGTTTTAATAATTCAACTATTATGATGGTTATTAACATTAAAATCTAATACGCATTGATCAATAAACACTTTGTGTCAAACCTAAATTATTATTTAAGAAACTTAAGCAACTCAAAACTAAGGACATGCTCTCTAGTACTCTTTAGACCGCATTTATGATACAAATACAAATTCAAAAGGCTCCTCCTCTTCTACGAGTCTTCTTACCAGTCTTCTTTTGTTAGGGAGCTGGATAATCCTAACATTGACGTCTTAAAAATGTCATTTTTAAGACAACAAATCCCTATATGCAAAGGACCTGTGGGATCAAAGCAGACTTTAATGTAGTCGATTACAATAATCTTCCCAAGGGACACATTGTCCTCATCTATGTATCCGTGAAAGGTGGCCGATAAAACAACTGTCGGGACCCGTCTAAGAAAACAAAATCAAGACCTCAAGATGTAAGACGGTTGTTAGAGAATTGAAAAATTGGAAAATCGGGGAGGATGCACAAATCTTGGTTTACCACGATTGACGACGTCCGTTTGATTGATAGCTGCTCATTTTAACGGGTACTAGAGAGTTGCAAAGCCATCCTTTAAAAGCATTAAAGGCATTGATGGCTCAAATCAGATTCCAAACCAAATATTGAAACTTTCTCCCTCTCTCTCTCCCTCTCTTTCTCTCTCTTAGTCCTGACTGCCTGATTGGTCATTGTGATGTCGTGTATTGTCCGTCTCCAAAGATCTCGCTCGCTAGTCATTTCTTTTAACTTATGCAGAGGTATTTTGCATATTCCTGTAATTTGGTCGATCCATCTTGTTAAGTGATCCCACGTCCTACCTCGTGATCTTCGGCATTCTACTTTTCTTGGATAATAAGTTTTTCCATTCACAAGGAAAATTAAATTCCTGTAGTTGGCTGTAGACCATGAATCATAAAAACTTTTATTTAAATATCCTTTATAAAAACGTATATATATATATATATATATATTATATATATATATATATATATATATATTCTAAAAATACCCTTTCGGGTTACATCAGAACGTTTTCGAACTAATAAGATCATCAGTGCAGTTACCAAGTTACCAAGCATACATGACTGAAGCCACTAAATATGTGGGTAGAAATCCTGTAAATGATGTTAACTTTGGTATTTAATACATATTTGTTGATAACTTTAAATGATGTTGCCGTAAACAGATTTACTTTATGGCAACGCAAGACTTCCAGGGGTTGCTAACCCTAGATAAGTTGTCTCTATGTGTCCTCGATAGCAAGAAGTAAAAACTCACCAAGAGAGTTGGAACAGATAGTAGGAGATTAGCAGAAGAATTTGTAATTTATAAAATGGCAAAAGAACTGCAATTGATCATCAATTGTGATGCAACATCTGACCTGGGACAGTACAAACAAGTATAAAATACAAAGATATAAGAGAGAGTTGTCTGGAAGATGACATGCGGAAAACAGAGTGGAAGGGTGATTTGAAATTGCAAGACGTCAGCGCACGGTATATATATATATATATATATATATATATATATATATATATATATATATGCATATAATTAACAGAAATATTTCTAGTTCTAAAGAAGTCAATCAAGTTTAAGTCTTTGTTAATGTCGGTAAACCAGTATGTTGGTTTACCTGCTAAAAGGGCTTTACAGTTTAACTGTCTGAAAAATTTCCTTTAGCTTGGTTGTGATTAGCAGAGTCTCCTAATGTGTATGTTTGGTATTAAAATCACAACCAAGCATATTTTTATACGGTTTATCAAAAAATTTAAATAGAACGGATTTTTTGAGTGCTTATCTTGGTGAACAATGCAGCAGTAGCGATAAAATCAGAAGATTGTTTTTACATTTAAAGAAATGGCATAATTAATTTGTGTATAATAGCCAATTCCTTGATGATGCATGATAGTTTTTTATTATGATACCACTACCTCTTACGGTTGTATTATTAGGATGTAATTTATATTATTCATCGTAACCATTTAAGCTATCGAAGGTTTCACTTATATGTGATTTTATTATTCACAATTTTTTATTGTGGTTCAGTGCTTCATTTGCATTCCAATGGATTAATCACAAATTCTTAAAGCTTTTAGAAATAGGGTCATTTTCACCATATTTTAATCTTGTAAATCACTTATCTATTTTGGTTAATGTATCCAGTATTTGTTGGAAGCTTCCCAATTTGTAGAGCTCTATATTTGGTTAGTTTTTTAAAAGCTGACTTATCAGTAAAGGTTGGTTTATATTGTTTTTTGTCTTAATATATATCCGTACCTCAGAACAAAAGTGTATTAAGTCACAAAAATATAAATTTTACAGGAGAGCGAAAATAAAAATTATTTTTACTGTTTTGTAACATTTTCCATTTAATACATTAAATTTTATTTAGCAAATTCTTTTAAATATGAATAATAATCATTGTTCTTTTTACCACTAAAATTTTTTTTTTTGAATACTACTGTTTTTGAAAAAAATGGACTTTACATATTTTTGCTCTGAAAAATAAATTTTTGACTGTGACTTAACATTAATTTTTCCACCTATCTTGTGGCAAAATTTCCATTATGGAAAACATCATACCTATTTTACAAAATTAAGAAAATATTTGGATATACAGAATTAAAAATACTATACGGAAGTGTTTGTAACAAAACCATTAATACGAGCAAGTAAAAAAAACTAGAAAAAAGTTTAATTAAAAAACAGAAATGGTCGTAAAGTAACTGTATTTTTATTAAGTAAAAAATTTAACAATAACTTTTGAAGTACGTAACAAAATAATAATTAAAAACTAAACAAATGCAGGACTACTTTCCGCTAATTATCAGTAATCTGAATTGTGTCTTTATGTACTAGAGTCTGAAAAAAAATAGTGAAACCTCGCTGGAACCCACTTTAGCAGCTTTTGAGGATCATTGAATTTTTTAGTACTTATCGGATTTAAGGTATCTCTCAAGGAAACCAGAGAATCTTCTAAAGATTGATGATTTCTTCTACCAACTCTTCGGTTAAAGTCTCCACTCTGAAATTTCCAAATCGAAGTCTGTTTTAAAGTACAGAATCCCAGGATTTTCTTGTCTGAATTGCATACATACTGCGTGTGAAATTAAAAATTTTTCGTTGTTCTCCAGTTTTTCTTTTTATTTTGAAATGGTAAATCGCAAAATTGTACAGTTTATTAAAGTCTTTAAAATTAGACGTTGTCATTTCATACACTTTGAAATCTTTGTTTTTTCCGGAAATTCTAGCCAACTGTAACCAATCCCATGGAGTAATAATTTGAAAATTAGGACATTTTTTAGCTTCTCGTTCTATAACTGAATGTATAACTGTCCACCTCCATGTGCGTATGCCCTCGCAAAAGGAATTTGTGAGTTATTTCTTTTATATATGTGGATATCTCGAAAGTAGATAAAAGTAGCACATAATCATTTGTATGTTCCGGTTTTGGGATGGGCAGTTATCGGTCCAAGTACAACCGAAGTTGTGCTTTGAGGTAATGAATGAATGTATTGGACCAAGCATGAGGCCATTTCGTTTCCATCCTCGGCCAGCAATTGATTCATCTCCACACTAGACAGTTCGCCTGTTTTTTCCGTTGAATCATAAATTGTATAATTAAAACACCCAGAGTTTTAGGACTGTAAAAAACTCTGAGAATAGCGC
>NW_027312295.1:0-32676 GCF_040954645.1 Diabrotica undecimpunctata | reverse complement strand
ACGCGCTATCTCAGAGTAGAATATTTTCAAAAGATGAGAGCTTATAGACTTTACGTTTTGTTCTGATGACTTATTTATAGTACCTACATATGCATTCCCCAAAATTTTCAGATTTAGATAATTTAACAGTGACGAGTCTCGACATATTAATAATTATATAATTATATATAGGTATATATATACATATATATATATATATATATATTTATATATATATATATATATATATATATATATTTATATATATATATTTATATATATATATATATATTTATATATATATATATATTTATATATATATATATATATATATATATATATATATATTTATATATATATATATATATATATATATATATATATATATATATATATATATTATTTTAACATAATTGAGTAATGAGTATTTTTTTTGTTATTATTATTTTGAAGCTTTTTAGAATTGTACACACAACTAAGTATAGTAAAAATTAAAAATAAAACTTATATTTTTTTGCAGGCACTCTGTACATCAAATTGATGGCAAAAAAAAAATTCTTGGGTTTTTCGCCCTGTATAAATGGTTCCTATTATCGGATATCAACTAAAACAATCAGGTTCTTTGTCGAGCACTTTTGCAAAATTAAAATATAAATTTCGTATTTTATAAGATAATATATATTCTGACTAAACAAAAAGAAAATCCCAAGTGCGGCCCTGTTGCAGGCCTACACGACGTGCTAATGTTTACATCTTCCTGCATCGGTTAATGAATTTTACTATAGTTATTTTATTGTAATTTTTGGTTATTGTCAGAATTTTGTATTTTAGTTTCTCATTAAATTTAAATCATTAGTCTGTTTCTTTTAACATTATTTTACCATTTGTTAGTCACAAGTAATCAGTTTTTCTTGTAATTTAGTTTATAAACGATTTTGTAGTAACGTCCACCATTTTTTTAAATATTATACATGCATTCATAATATTCTTGAAAAAAGTTTATTTTACTTGTAGCAGTATATTATGCTACAGCAATGTGAAGAATCATTCCGTAGTTGATATAAAAAACAAATACAGTGATATAAGATAAATTCATATTAAAAACAAAGGAGAATAGGCAACGGAATGACATACCGCATGTCAGAGTCTACGTCCTGAAACATCCACGTCAGTAGTTAAGGGTTAAAATGAAATAAAATAATGCCTTTAATTAAAAAAAAAAACAACAAAAAAACAATTGATGGTGATGTTAGACTTCATAAAAATAAATGGTGCTTACTGGAAAGATAGGCTAAAAAATAGCTCAGTTGTGGTAAGAATTTGTTGCCATGGTAAATATAGTAGATGATGACTCCAACAAAACAGGACAACAATGGAAACATGTAAGAAAACTTTAATTTCTGTTACTATCTAATTTAATAAATGCTTAACTCTTAGGTGTTTAACGAGTGAAAGATTTCAAAGATTCTTTTTGGGGAACTACAGATTATAGATACATTTGAGTTTAAAGTCTATGTTAAAGTTACTATGCTTATTATAGTGTATAATATTTTTCAAAAGTAAAAGAAAACCAACCTGCGAAAATCAAAAGGCAATATTTCTATAAATATGTTGTTTATCAAAATTATTTAAGTTCATTGAAATAATAAAAATTTTCAATTTTCAGTTAAATTTCTTACAATTCCAATTAAGAGATACAATTTTTTAATACACTCACTATCATACTAAGAAACATTAAAATCTAGTTTCTTCTTTATATTTAAATAATTTGTTTCAGAGTTACGATTGATCCTGCTTTGACCTTCAGTCAATTTTCAACATATTCAACATATTATGATGGTATGAAAACCAAGATTTTAAAAAACTTAATTTTGGAGAGTCTTTGATATATTTCTTTTTTCATTATAAATTTCAATTTAGCAAGTTTTTGATAATTAAAAAATCTTAGTTTTCTAATAACACACATGTCAATCGTCATCTTTGAAGAATCATTTAAAAGGCTGGCATTCAATTTTACTTATTCTATCTGCTGCTTTAACTCCAAAAAATGGTCCGGTTCTGACATCCATACCATACCCAAATTTTGTGTTGGATGTGCTTTTTGGGGAGTCCAGTGTACATTCCTTTTTTGTGTTTTTTCAATGATAAAGAAGAAAAAAATAAGTAGAACCAGCTTTTTCTGTAATTATGTTACCAAATGATCTCTTCTAGCAGTGATACTTAAATATTAGACGTAAGTGAATCATTGTAAAATTAAAATTAGTTATTTGCATCATTGTTTTATTGTAGCATAGCTCTGAAGATGGCTTTGTAAGTCGAAAGCGCTAAGCTAGGAATTAAAATTTTTTACACATTTCAAAAACACTTTCCTTTCTTAATCTTTTGATTTAATCAATTTTTTGCTCAATTTGCGTTATACAACCACAACTCTTATATAATTTTTATACAAACATATAACATAAAAACAGACAAAACAATCAGAATTCGATATTCCCAGGGTTAAAATACCACCCTCAAAATGTGTTGTAGCCACTATGGGCTGTTGGCCTACAAGATCTAGGTCAAGCATGTCAACTTGGAAATGACATATCCAATAACAAAATATTTGGTTATACACACTTTTACATATTTTGTACAAAAAACCTTTTTTGGGAACGATTTCCGGAATGGAAAACGTAAGGCAAATATTAGTTAACCCTACAGCAGGCGCGCCGACTACCGTTTCATAACCGGGCGCGCTGTGTATTTTGTACACAAAACACATTTTAGTTGATTTTACCAAATTTAGTACGTTTTAACAAAATGACAACCACGATTTACAAAAATAGTTTATTGTTACATAAAATAATAAACATAAAACATGTACCTACGGGTTACTTCACTCGATTTCTTCTGATTGCTGCCGTTCATTGTTCTTACATTTTACGCAAGTAATTGTGGTTTCTGAATGCATTTTACATACAAATATTTTACATAGCCCACATCTAACTGTTGTGCTGGAATTTTTTGAGCCTGGACATATTGCACAATGCACAACGTCCACGTTTTCTAGAGCTTTACACTTCTGTTCTAGTAGGTTCTTTACATGATTTATATTTCATTAGAAAACCTTGAATATCCTGAGGAAGATATTGTTCTGAAGCTATTTTCTTGTGGCATTTTAAATTAATTTATATTTAAATGGGAATAAGCCACAATTAAAGGTTAAAATACGTTTATTGACGTTTCAATTTTCACTTCGGAAATCGTTTATGGTGAAAAAAATGTTTAATTTACTAATGTTTGTATTTTGAGAACGATTTCCGAAGTGAAAATTGAAACGTCAATAAACGTATTTTATCCTGAGGAAGATATCGCATTGTCGCTCTTTCTGAAAGATATACTTTCATTAAACTCAAGCTTAAATTCTTTAGAAAAATTCGGCGACATATTTTGGGATTTATTTTATTGGCACAAAACAATACCTGCGCGTTGATACCCGCCATATCCATTAGAGAAAAAAATATAATTAGTGGCCATCTTCTGGTTATTCTTTTTACAGAATATGATGCACACATTTGGTCAATAGTATCCACATCGCCTTTTGTGGCATTATAGTCTAGAATAATTTCTGGTTTTTTAGTTTCGACGTCTACGGTGGCAGTGTCATGCATCGTGGATAAAAGTGTGACCGACTTACTTTTTTTTGGAACAAATTAAATCAAAGTGACATTTTTCTGGAATCCAAAGAGTGACGTTCCCACTTCTTGTTCAAGTGCCAATTTGTAGTTATATTATTTTCCAAAAGGGAAATAGCTAAAGGATAACTGGTATACCAATTATCGGTTGTCAAATTGCGATTTGAAACTTTTATGTAATCAATAAGCCTATCTACAATATCACTGGAAGAGTTTGATACAGCATAAGGCCCCTCAGGTTGCCGTCCACAATAAACCTCTAAATTTCCAACAAAGTAAGTTTGTGCATCGCCCAAAATGAACAGCTTGATACCGTATTTTGCTGGTTTATTTGGTAAATACTGGATGAAACTACAACGTCCTCTGAATCCCTCTAGTTTTTCGTCTATTGTAACAAATTCACCAAGATTATAGGAATTTTTACAGTTACTAACAAATGCGTCCAATATTTTTCTAATTGGTGCAAGTTTGTCATATATTTTCCGTTCATGTTGTGGTTTTGTCATCAAAGCGCATTGAACGTAACAAAAATAAAAATCTTTTGTAACTCATTACAGCTCTAAGAATTTCTATACATGTTCCATCAGATGTCCAAAGTTCAAATGCGTTAGTATGGTTAGCCTTTTTAGTGCCTAGGAGGTAAAGCACTCCCAGTAACGCCATTATTTCACTTTTTGAAGTATGTTTCATATCTCGTTCTCTTTTATATTGAACAGATTCTTTTTTACTATCAATGTACTAATTAGTAAATTGTAACGATGTTCTCTAATATATCAGAATCTATCTTTTTTCAAAAGCTGAAAGTTCTGAGGGTACTTTTGAAGCCACTGCCTTTGGTCCTGGAAGTATTTTGATAATATTTTTATTTTTAATTTTTGATTGCGACGACAGCGGAGTCTTACGCCATGCAGTTTTTTATCTTTACCTTGAAAATATTCGAAAGCAGTCGTACTTACTGCAGTATTATCCTCGAAGTTACTGGCTCTGTCGTGGTCATTCTGTTTTTGTTCAGATTCAGAATTGTGGTCATCATGGTGTATTATTTCTTCATCTGTCTCAGATTCATCGGAATATTCTATTTCACTAGTTTCTGTTTCTGTGTCTTCATTAAGAATTTTATATAACTCAGCTTCAGTTAAAAACTTCCTTCTAGCCCTGAAAAAATAAAAAATGGAACACACAAATAATATAACAATGCAACTAAATTCTTACATGATATTCTCTCAGCGTAGCTGTTATATTCCTTCTCAATTATGTTACAATATTCTGTTTAACCTAAAATAACGTAAAACTAAAGTTAATTTGACTTTAATTTCGAATTACAACTTTTTATAAAGTAAAATAATTAATGGATAAAATACTTACACTAGAAGGCGCGCCATGTATTATGTACACAAAACCGTCACAATCTCGTATTTCTAAGAATTCTCACAAAACTCAGCTGCAACAAAAAATATTACTCAACTATTCAAACGACAGATCTCTACTGGACGAATAGACGCGACGATATCGCCAGATTGACGACACTTCTATTTTTAGACGACTTTTTCTATTGGACGTGTACAAAATACACGGGCGCGCCCGCTCGAGGGTTAATTAAAAATGTGATTTTCATTATAAATGCAATATATTTGTAAATCAAAATGTTACGAATTTATTTTATTTCAACTCAAAAATAACTCTCATTAGTTTGTAAGGATGGGTGAAAATATGTACGTGCCTTAATAGCACATTACGTGAATCTTACAATGCTTTAGTATACGCGTTCTGATATATGTTGTCAAAATATGTTGTTTTTTACACATACCTATGAAGTGCTAAAAAAACCATTTTGTAAGTTTTTTCAAGGGCAATAAGATCATTATACTCTGAGATAGCGCGTTTTTGAAAGTGTTGTAGTTGAAAGGGCTTTAAACGAGTCACTAATCACGAATGTATGCAAACTTAAAACACCTATATCTTAACCAATTTTTGTCTTACATAAAGGAAAAGATATCAAAATATTTAAAAAGCAAAACCTGTTTTGTTTACTTATTTAGATCTTTTGAATAACTAATACTTTTAACATTCCTTTAAAAAAAATGCATTTTTTCAAAATATTATATTTTAAGAGCGACTTGCTTATTTTGATTCTAGAAACTTTTTTAAAAACAAAATAAGGCTTTTTTTAAACAAGTTTACATTAAAAACTACAAAAAGTTTTGATGTGTGTTATCCGTAAAGTGCTTTATTTTTTTAGTTATTTCACGTTGAAATATTTGATTTGGAATTTGGACAAATCTAAACCTACTTTTTATGAGCTACAACTCTGCTTCTACTGGACCTGGAGACATTTAAAATACACCATTTTTTTGTTTTTTTTTATAAGCTACATTTTTGCTAGGAATTTTTTTTTTCGATAAAATATTTACTTTCTGAGTTATTTGTGAAAAACCGTGTGAAAAAATGTTTTGTTTTTGAGAAATGAATATTTTCACTCGCAAATTTTTCAAAATGTGTTGACTAAGTGAAAAAACTCAATTAAACAAAAGTATGTTTTTCACCCTGAGAACTGGTTGCTTTCACCCCCAAGTAAAAGCAACCTTGGGCTCAAATCCAAAAGTAAAGTAGATGGTTAGAGGAACCTAAATCCAAAGTTTTAAGCAAATCCGTCGTGACAAAGGAAATTACACTTCAAAACGGTCATATTTATTCATCCTATGGCTCTACAGCCCAAATCGAGCCCTGGCCTCTCTCATCAAACCTCTTCATCTGTTACAGTGTGTAGCCATTCTTCGTCACGATCGACTGACGTCTTCATCCAAATCATCCTCCCATCGCTTTCTCGGTCTTCCAATAGGTCTCTTCCCCTGCGTTCTTGCATTCAACAGTTTTTTTTTAAAAGCCTGTTTTCTTCTATCCTAAATACATGGCCTGTCCATTGAAGACGCGGTAGGCAGCAGACTGAGATAAAGGAGATTCTTTATATATATCTTCTTCTTCTCTCTCTCTCTCTCTCTCTCTATATATATATATATATATATATATATATATATATATATATATATATATATATATAGAAAGTCTCCTGTATAAAACTGATTGCGGAGATAATACACAATAGGCATGGGAGCGCGGTATTTGTGAGAACTTAAACCATAGTATAATTTGTGTGGGAACAACAAATGTACACGGTATAGAGATAATAACCACTGCGATCGGAAAATGCACAATAACCTCGGTATACAAGTCACCAAATCAGCCTTTTATATTTTCACCGCCAAGTAACTTTCAATCACAACCCAATCAGCTTGTAGTGGGAGACTTTAACAGTCATAGTTTACTCTGAGACTATGCAGATTCGGACGCAAATAGAGACGCAGTAGAAGCATGGGCCGAAACTAGTGGCCTCACGTTAATCCATGATCCTAAACTTTCACCATCTTTTCAGAGCAAAGTTTGGAAAAGAGGATATAACCCGGATATATGTTTTTCAAGTAATAGCCTTGAAGACTATTGCACAAATTGCGTGGAATGGTAATATATTGGAACGAACAAACCAACCTATATATCTTGGAGTAACTCTGAACCGGTCCCTCACCTACAGACAATGAACTGAATTGAGAAGCACACTCTGCTTCTCAATTGCTGAATATGCAGATTTGCCCACACAGCAAACAAGTTAATACTGCGCTAAATGAAACATGCAGGATAGTAACGGGGTGCATAAAACCAACGCCACTCTCAAATCTATATAAAGCAGCGGGTTTGGCAGAACCCTTAACAGCCAGAGCCCTATACAAAGCTCAAACACCACGAAAGAGACTAAAATCCAGGGCTTCCTTGGAACAGTGCAGGATGAATCGCCTGAGTATTTTCTTCTTCCCCAGCTTCAATGGACCAGTCAGATCATAGACTTTAAAACCTGAAAAACTATGAATAGGATTAGAACGGGAGTCGCTTCATTAAAATTAAACATGGTGTGGAGAAACACAGAATATGGAACATCTTCTTACATGCAGAAACTGTCCTCATCGTTGTACCATCGAAGATTTGTAGGGTGTGGTGGCTCGCCAACAAAGATGAAACATACGTAGCCCGATACTGGTCCAAAATTTTATGAATGGCATGTTTGGACACGATAAAGTAAAGTACAACTCACTATCGGCTGGAACATGGTCTTCTACATTTGTATTTTAGCTCTGTGATGTAATTCTTGTAATTTAAATATTGGGCTCATAACAAAAGTATGCCGTATTGGCTAAAAAGATTCTTTGGCTAAACTCTGCATCGTCAATGTTATATTTTGTGATGTGAACTCCTAAATAGATAAACCTATCTACTTTTTTTCAGTTATCAGCCGTCAGGTAGGCTCATGTTGCTCTTTCTGATTGAGTTTTTAATAGGATTTTAGTCTTTTTTTTTTATTGATAGACCTATTTGTTTATCATGTGATTTAAGTTCCGTATACGTATTCTCACCTGTTGCTTTCGTTCTGCTCATGATACTTATATCATCTGCATATGAGCCGCTCAGAGGAAAAGTGGTATAACCGCATATAACTTAACTTTTGGTAAATACAGATTTTGCATGTTAACAAACTAAAAAATCTCAGTAATACTTACGGAGCCAGTTGTGACGGATTCTTGACAAGAATTTGTTGAAATTTATATGGGATGCCGAATTACAATGATTGAATTTCGTTGTTCCCATGTAATTAGATGTTGCTTCCAGAATACCATCTCACCAACAAACATTTGCGGCGAGTTAACAGAAAAGTGGTAATACCACTTTTCCACTTAAGAGCTTGTATGACACTGTACGTTTTTTGTTTGTATTATTGATTCTGTTGAAAGTGTGTGCAATTTTCTTTCAGTTTACCTTTCAGTTTAAAAATACGACAATTTTTGTAAAAGTTTATTTTATAATTTGAACAAAAAGTTTTAAGGAAAATTACCTAACAGAAGAAGAAGTGAATATTGCTACTACACAAACGTAAATAGGTATTTTAAGAAAATTCGTATTAAAAAACATTATGAATCTTCATCTTCTCATAGTCAGACAAATCAACAGCATCATCAACCATTACTAAGTCAATGAAAAGCTGGTGCTGAACAGGTGGAATCCACTGAAGAAGTTGTAGCATATCCTTCTTCTTTGCTGCAGCAACTGCCCTGGGGGAATAATACAGTCGGTTCATTGACAAAGAGGTGCAGGGTCTTCCTTTGGCTGATTTCTTCAAATCCAAACTTTTAAATTGCTCAATATCACTCAAGGTTTCTTTGTACAAAATTACTTTGGGAGAATTGCCAAACACTCGCCACTGAACATGTAACCATGTAAAAGGCATTTTATCAGCGTTCACCTTTCGTTTTGTGACAGACTTTTCCAACGTTTGAGTTGACCAAAAATCATCTCGTTGCATTTGGTATACATAAAACTTGTTTTTTCTTGCATTACGTATTATTCGTATCCATTCTTGTGGCATGTATATTAAAGTTGGATTTGCTGTCCTTTCAATGAGCGCAAAGTCCCTATCGTTGGGCAAGAACGAATGGCCAGACACCATAAATTTGTGATCTACTTTAGTAACACTCTTGTTAATGTTTTCAACTATAACATTCCAAATCAGTGACAACTTCGATTTTGGCCCGTGCATGCGTCACTATATTCAATGATGTGTTTAGTGTCGGCACAGTGAAGTTCGATGTGTTTCATGAGGCACGAACCAATTTCTTGAGATCCGCGAGACGCAATAGTTTCATCCCATGTGTACATGAACGCTTGGCCGGTTGCAGTGTGGTGAATCCCAAAGTTATACACGTACATGTTACGTTTATATTAAGCGACCGAGGTAGAGAGCTTGGGAAACGCCAGGGCTTTCTCAAGAGCGAATGAGAAAACCACAGTATCTTCTGAATGTTTTGACAGTTCTGTGTCTTTTTGCAAAGATATTCTTGCTTTTTTAGCTTTTCGCAAATACGCTGGTGTTTCGTTTCCAGAGAATTTTTTTCTAGTCCATCAGGTAAAACTTCAACTAAAAGTTTGTACTTATCACAACGTGCACACGTGTCCTTCCTAGGTGCGGGGAAAGACAAATAAAATTCTTTGTTGAACACATCCCTGTAGATGTGCTCTTTAACCACTTTTTCTGGGGTATACCTTTGTCTTCGGAGTACCGTCGATATAAATTATTGTAGAGTTTCCTAATGTTCAGAATGTAATGTAAAGAAATAGTTCAATATGTTCCCTAATAACATTTAGAGCGTCATCTGATGTTTTCTTAGCACACAGGTTTTTTCTATAGATATTTTCGCCCGGAGGCTTACCCAGTTCCTCTTTTTTTAAGAGCCTTTGAAGTCTTTCGTTTGAGATTATTAAAAGTATTCAAAAAGTACTTCTTACAAACTACGACACTGTCTGATTTAACATTTTCAACGTACTTGTATGTTACAGATTTTGGTCCCTTTGATGCCTCGGTATGCTCATTCGGGCGGCGTTGTTGTACTGGAACTCTCTGGACAAGTCCCGAAATATAAGCATTTTGACGAGAAAAATTCACCAAACTCCAAAAACGAGAGAACCCCTTTCTGTCTAATTCACTAACAAAATTATTGCAGCGTTTTACACACCCTCAAGTTGTATTCTTAAAAGTCTTTGCGGGTATAACCTTCCCTTTGCTTGTCAGATACTCCTTCCCAGCATTCCTCTGTGTTTTACGTGTAACTCGCTTATGACGAATATGCGCATAATATATCTATGACGAAATTTAGTGCAATTTTTAATTCATGTAAAATAAATGCTAAAAGGTTTAATGAACAAAAATTGTAGTGTAATGAAAAAAGTATGCGGAATTAAAATTTATATTCCAATATTTTAATATTGTATTTTTTTTAATAATACTATACTACTGTTATTAATAATAATATAATATAATATAATAATATAATATAATAATAATAATTTTACTTTTAAGGAAGTGTTAGAGCCAAATAATAATTACATATTAAAAAAACATTAAATAAGCCTTAACAAAAGCCAAATATAATTATATATCAATTATACCTTGTTACTTGAACCTGTCATTATCTATGTGCAGAAACGAGCATCTATCAGCGTTTAATTGAATATATTGAGAGAAGATATGTTGGCTAACAGATTAGTTTCAGTCGTACAGCTTATTTAGTTTTTGTGGAAACAATCCGAGAAGCCGAATTAAATAGTTTAACTAAATTTCTGAGATAACCGAATGCAATTAATTAGCCCTGTTCCACTGCGTCTTAAAGTGGAACATCCAAACAAGACAAATTGAAAGAATTAAACTTTTCCATTTCCAGTTTCCTCTAATGCACTTTATTCAACGTCATTGACCACCTAAGCGATATTGTGTAGTGGAAAGTCTTGGAATTTATTGCTGTGTTCAATAAAGCTAATGAAGCTCAGGGATACATAAATCCACGAATAAAAGTACGGAGGCAGCCTTGGTAAGGAATAAAAACAACAAAACAACACTGGATATGAGGATAATTTATCATAAACAGAATAGTTGGCTTTCCGGCGACAACCTAGAATATATTTTGGAAATTGGACTTCGTTCGGAATTTCGATTTACTCGAACTTTAATAAAATTTTCATCAATGCAGTATTTAGTAAATGTTTCGTTCTATCTTAAATTTATCGTAAGTGCTAAACTAACTATAAAAAAAAACGATAATACATTTTGTCTTAGCCTTTTAGTATTCTCTCACAACAGGCAAAATTCAATACAAAAGTATCTTACATTTTTATTCTTATACTAGAATTTCTTTCTGAAATAATCCTAAAATGTTTAGTTGTGTTTTAAATTTTATTATTAAGAAAAAACATACCCCAAACATTCTGTCGTCACCCTTGCCGTTAAAAATAATGCAGTCGTCTACTTAATTTGTAAGATTTTCCTTCTGTTTTGTCTCTTGTACCGATAGTATAGGGAGCCGTATTTACGTAATTCTTTCGAAAGTAGTTTTAGAGCTACTTTATTGTACCTCTTACATTCCAAATTACTGTTCGTTGCAGGATATTTCGAATTTATTCTTCTAGGTATAGTTGTATACATGGTCGGACTTATTTACTGATACATTTTATCCAAATTACTGCAATCCCACAAAGTACAAGAAAAATACATATACGCAATACTTTTATATTAAAACTAGCGGACCAACTCGACATCGAGTTTTGATGTAAGTTTTGCTGATATTTAAGAGGGGCGGAGTCTAACGATCCATCGTTTCCGTCGCCTGGTGTAAATGTTACAAAAATCCTAAAAATAAACTGTATCGACGCCAATTTTTTTAAATTGAAAATCGATACAGTAGTTTTTTAGGATTTTCAGGAAGATTTACATTAGGAAACGGAAACAATATGATTGTTAGACTCCGCCCCTCTTAAATAAAAAACGGAAGTAAAACCGGAAGTAACTTTTTTTTGCATATTTTAGATTGTAAAATGCCACGTTTAAGAAAAAGAAGTCGGTTTGAGGACTCTAACTAACTAACTAACTAAATTTATATTTAAATATTATTTAAATTTAAAAAATACAGAAAACAGTATGATGCTCTGCGCTAGTCTACACTACCGCCTACTGTTCCACTTTTTTGAGAATACGCCACAATTTTACTTTATAATAAGTTTATTTTTTATTTCTTTATTTAAAATAAATCTAATTTAAAATAAAATTGTGGCTTATTCCCAACAAAATTAATAATATATTTCTAACTAATAAATTAAAAACAAAGTAATGCTTACTTCATTATTTAATTCTTCAAGTATATATGACACGGTCTACTTTTATTAAGTTGAGATCCTTGCTGTGCTGCAGTGATCTCAGTTTGGGAACCAAGATGCGGATAGTGAGGTGCTACGTTCTTCCCGTGTTACTATATGGAGTTGAAGCCTGGACACTGACGCAAGCCACTGAAAAACGAATCGAAGCCTTCGAGATGTGGATATACAGAAGGATACTAAAAATATCTTATGTGGACCATGTCACCAACGTTGAGGTCCTACAGCGCATGACAAAAGAAAAAGAAGTGCTTAATTTAATTAAACAACGTAAGCTTGAGTACCTCGGCCACGTGATGCGGAACGAAGAAAAATATCGAATTCTTTAACTTGTTATGCAGGGTAAAGTATTTGGCAGAAGAGGACCGGGACGCCGTCGTATCTCGTGGTTGAAAAATCTCCGACAATGGTTTGGGATGACCTCAGCGGAGCTGTTTCGCAGAGCAGTCAACAAAACCATGATAGCCTTGATGATCGCCAACATCCGGACCGGATAAGGCACTGAAGAAGAAGAAGTATTAAACTCAAAACGTAGTCTAAATCTCTAAATATCAATCACAACACCTCACACACGCTGCACTTGTTGGAAACAGAATACTTTCTAACTAATCATAAAAATAAAAAAAATACCAACTCATCAGATAGTGTAAAACAGACCCCATAAATTAAAATCGGAGACAGGAGGATCCCGAATTTTGAGTGGTCATTATCGTTATTCCTTAAGTGGAAACACTTGTTGGTGCATTCCAGCATTCGCGTGCATTCCAATTGACGCGTTGTTGCATTGTGTATAATATTGAATGAGAAATGGATTTTAATATATTTATATATATTATACAATTCTGAATTCAATCAGTCAGTATAAGAAAAAAGTAGACGCGGGCATATTTTAAAAATACATTGAAAATTAGGACTTTAAATTTTGAAGAATGAAACCTGTAAAATTCCTATACTTTACTATAGGAAAAATTCATTTTATGGCCGCCATTTTTAAACCGGTTCGAATTTTTTAAATTTTAAACCTTAGGGGGAATCTACTCAACAATCTGTTTAATTATTCGAAAAAATTATTCTCCTATCTATCACCGTTTAGGAGGAGTATTGGGCACAAGAAAAGGGCTTAGCCTTTTAGTATATAAGATGATATATATTTAACTTAGTAAAAAAATACAAAAAAAAACTAATTTTAAACAAAACTATCGTCTACATTTAAATTGGTATCACTGTCATCGCTATCGTTTAAATATATAACTACTCTATTTATAATGTTTTGGAACTGTAAGTATTTTTCTTCTAGTTTTTTGACATGCTCTATACATCTTTTCCAATTATCTGCTGTAATCTTATTACATTTTGTCTTAATTAAATCTACAACTGTCAAAAATGATTTAGAAGAATAATTATTTTTTCTTAGATTACTTTTTATTTAAGACAGCAACAATTCTATTGGATTCAGTACAGAATAGTAAGGAGGTAATCTTAATACTTTATGGCAATAATTCTCAGCTAGCCTGTCGATAACATAATTTTTTTCACATTTACCCATTTTGATAGTTCTACAAGTTGTTTTTTTTTATGTAAGAATCCACAAAATATATTTCATGTTTTGATAAAAATTCTTGAAGTTTAGCTTTGTTTGAATTAGTGTTTGAAATTTTACTCTTTAGTCTACAATGATACGGAGCATTATCCAAAATAATAACACTATTTCTTTTTAATTTAGGTAGTAATTTCTGCTATAACTACTTTTCAAGCAAAGTACTGTCCATATCTTGATAATAATCTAAGCGAGAATCACTTACACTCTTAGCAGAGACTAATAAAGCATCTTCTACCCATTCTGATTCTCCCCCACATTGTAAAATACAAATTTTCTTCCCTCCACTTTATTAAACGGCTGGATTCTATAACTGCCTGCTGTTTCTTCACTGTTTTAACATAAAACCATTAGATAATTGATGGATTCGACCGTTACTTTACCGATTCGACCGTTTATTGTTACATAAAACCATTAGAGTTTAAAAACCTCCAAAAAGTAGTTTTATGACATTCGGGGATTATTTTATTGTTTCTTAATTCACTTAAACGTTTATTTAAAGTTGGTATGTCATTCACTGAATACATATTGTAGCGAGATTAAATAAAACGAGCAGTTCGAATTTATATAAATATATTTATTTATAAGTTTACAGTTTGGTAATCTCTTATTAACTCCACTAACTCATAACATCGTTACGTATATATACCTAAAGTCTTTCACCTCGACGCATTAAATCCAATACTCTTTTTATACATGGATCATCTGCTTGAGCGTCTTGTAGCTGTTGAGGCTGCCATTTCTCATTAATGACGGTGGTTCGTCTCACGGGGCAAAGTCGTTCTTCTAATTTAAGACAATGATTACGGTTTGCACTGTATGACCGTCTTGACTAAGCCTCAGCATTTGAATGACTTTTTTCAGCCCAGTGTTTGATCTGTTCTAGCTTTCTAACTGTTGTATTATTTTCATGCAATTTACGACGAATGTGACCTACGTCGTTACCATTCCAACATCTGGGTTCACGTCTCTTCGGCATCATGTTACGAACTACTTTCCGTACGATTTCCTCCAGACGTTTATCGTTTTGTACGTCGCTCTCTTCAGAGGTTCGTACTCGATAGCACCGTGAAGCTCGACTAGCTGTCTCGTGTTCCAAGACAATGGCGAGCACTTCATCTAAAACTCTTGGTCTTGCTAGTCGTAAAGCTTTCTGTAGTTCACTGTCTCTCAACCCCATTGATGAAGGTATCTACAGCAATATCTTCCAATATGTTCTCTGGTGCCTCTGGATAGGTCAACAGCGCCATACGAGCAACATCTGCTTCAAACTCTTGCAAATTTTCACTTGCTCGTTGAATTCTACTTCTTAGTTACGCCTTGTAGACTTGTTGTAGATGGGTATCTCCGTACGTTTGTTTAGTCGAGTGAACAAGGTCTTGATAACATTTTTCTTGACCCTTAGGAATCGGTCTTAGGATATCTACAGCATCACCTCGTAAAGCAGCAGTCATGGAAAACAGTCTTTTTCTTGTTCGTCCAATGATTGACTGTCGCAAATAGCTTCAAATTGTCTAAGGTATATGGACCAGGAGACTTTCCATCAAATGGTGGCAATTTGAATCTCATATGATGTGTCGTTTCGTCTCTCGGTGATTCTTCTCTTTCATTACCGGATCTAAGGCTACTATATTAACTGGTTGGTAGCACTTTTGTATTAGTTATCATGCTCTCTAACTGTTTGATCTTCTCTCTTCTACTTCATCGAATGTTTTAGAAACTTCTTCAAATTTCTCATTGTTCTTTTTAGAAGTTTCTTCCATCATTTGAGAAACATTTTCAAAATTTCTCCTCGATCATTCTAGAAACCATTTTCAAGTTTCTCGGTCGTTTTGTCTACCTACTTCTTTTATAATTTAAGTCATTTCATCGAAATCTTTTGGAAACATTCTCGGAATTTTCCGTCAATTATTTTAGTTAATAACGGCTTCTTCTGCTGATTAAAACTGGAATGTCTCTGAGTCGTCTCTAGTCTTGCTGTTGAGAACAGTCTTCAGTCGGTCTTGGAGTATCTTCTTGGACCCGCTGCAGTCTTTATCGCGTTCTTCTAGTTGCCCACGCAACTGTTTTACTGAAAGTTCTACTAGCAGCTATCTTTGGTCAGGCCACACACGTACTTTTTAAATGTTCTTTTGTACAAAAGATCACTACCGAACTATGCGGATGTTCCCGACGAACAGTACTTTTCAAAAGTTCAAAGTCTTTTTAAAAAATCACTGATGGATTTATTTCCTTTTTTATCTGACACCATGACACCCCAACTATAGCGAGATTAAATAAAACGAGCAGTTCGAATTTATATAAATATGTTTATTTATAAGTTTACAGTTTGGTACTCTCTTATCAATTCCACTAACTCATAACATCGTTACATATAATAACCAAAAGTATTATTCTAGAATAATCCAAAGTAGTCCCACATCTAATTTGCCTAGGTGACCGGTTGTTCTTTTTCGCACTCGATACATCGGGAAAGTTCTTGAAGCGTTTTCGAGATGCAACCGTTACATAGGCCATGCCGAGGGATGTTCATAACAATATGATATATTGTTTTCCCGTAAAGATGAAAATGAAAATTCGGTGATCACTTAATGGGCACCAGAATCCTTTCTTTTTTTTTTCGCAACACTGGACCGTCTTTTATAAAATCATACGCAGTGGATAGTGGCCTAAGACCTAAGAAAAAATATGTAATTTTACTTTTTAAGGAATTCTGCTCGGAAGTATTGTGTTTTTTGATGAACTAATTAATCGGTAAATATGATTAACCTTCCTTATATCATGTGAGGCGAATTCTCGCCCCAGGTCTAACGTTTTCTTAATATCTGTAACTAAGTTTAATCAATAGCTTTGACGGTTTAGGACATTGGTAGTTGATGTATTAAGAGCACAAAGAAGTAGTAAATCCCAAAATACAGCGAACAAAAAATTAAATATTCTCGTCGGATTTCGCGGAAATGTATGTGGGGCGAGAATTCGCCCCACGTGGTATCGAATGGACTGGTCTAACGTCAACTGATCTATTTTAAGCTACTGTGAATAGAATAAGATGAGTCAATGTGGTCGCCAACATCTCTAGAGGATAAGCCGATTTAGAAGAAGGTATCGAATGTTTTCCACATTCTACAAATCTGATTTTATCAGTTAAGACGAAAGTTTTGGAAAATGGTTACTAATGACTGTACTAATTACTTGTCATGATGTGCAGTCGCATTATTTACATATTAACAGTTGATTGTAATTTGTTTTCTTTATCTTTGAAATTCCATTCTTGTTGTTACGTTTATACTTTTAAACTTCTTATAGTTGCCCTATTAGCATATTTTTGTCTATATTCTTCTAATCACTTTCTAGTTGGGGATTGTCTCTCCTAAGAATTTATAAAGTGCAATTAGTCCTAAGACGTCTACTATCTGATAATTGCTAATATTACCTGTTTATTTGGTGAATTTCTGAATATGTTTTTCTTCTGTCTTTGACTTTTAATTTGTTGAATTGGTACTAAACAAAGTATACAGACAATAAAGAGTTAAAAAAATGGTAAGATTAATGAGATACATAGAGTCCTTGCACTTAAAAGTTAATCAAACTACTGGGGCAAGAAGTCGCCCCACCTGGGTACTTGTCGTTATAAAATTCACCCGGTATTAGGAAGGTTAAACTAAACGGTATTTTTAACGAGTACTTGCCGTTGTAAACGTTAAGCAACGATTTGCTTTGCATTGTGTGTGCGATGAATATAACCAGAACTTTTCAGGTTTAGACTCGTCTTCACTTCCTGAATAGTGGAAGGAATGTACAGGACATCGTCACAAATCATTTCTATATACACTCATATTTCTAGTTATTACACCGACTTCTGTTCTAAATGAACGAAAAAAGAAAAATGAAGTTATTTTCAAATAAACTTTCTCTTCAAAGAAGCCCTTTTAAAGATAATTTGATATTAAGTAAACATTATTCTTTTACCTAAATAAAATTCCAAGAAATTTTCTAATCTTTGATAACACTACACTGGCTTTACGTACCTAAAAATTTGTAATGCTGAATTCCAAGCACAAATGCAATTAACTGACTTAAATTTAAATATGTACACAAAATTATGATTAAAATTTTATTTACCAATCGTTAACAACTTAAAATTGAAATACGTACCTGGCTACACCTACTTTGTATCATTTAGTGAAGTACCTTTAAACTTTGGATAAAATTTAAAATTGAACCTATGTAACGAAAGAAAAAGGGTGAATATTCGTTACAGCATTAACGGAGTACAGTCATTTTGTGCTTGATATCGTCCCAGTCTCTTAATCTGGGGAATTCCATCCGAATTATCTTGCAAGGGATAGTACTATCTGTAACTTCCCCTAGTAATTTTTTCCTTGTTTGTGTTGTGCATGTTGCTTTGCCGAATTCAATTCCTTAAGATATCTGATTTTTTCTAATTGGCTTACGCAGTTTCTAGCGTTTATTTGCTGTTGTTCCATTTTCAGATACTTTTATCTATTGCTATATTTTTAAACTTCATCTTGACCGATTTTCCTTTCTGTGTATTTTCTTTTTCTATTTTTATAAAACTTATTTGTGTTTTTTGTTCGTATTTGGTTTATTTTATTCTGTATAAATTTAAATTTATATTTATTTACTAATTCAGACATCTGACAATTTTTTTAGATATTATAGGCCTATATAAAGAAAATCTGTATGTTCTCTGCATAAATTTCGGCGTCTTTTTTTAATTATTAACAATTAAGGGTAAAAAAATACAAACAAACAAAATTGTAAAACCATAGCAAATTCAAAATAATCAGTTTGTTTAATTTTTACATTATGCGGTTGAAAAAAAGTTAATAAACCATATTAACATACACAATGTTAAGTATTATCATAGACAAATACTTTTGTACACACTCATACAATGCATATTATTACATCAATTCGATTAAACGCAAACTTATAATATATTATATATCTCGCCGGAAAACCTCAAGCACACAGGCTGCTTACGTCAAAAAGGACAATTCTGCGTAAGATCGAATACAAAAGATACAATTTTCCGTCTTTTCTCCTCCAATAAACATGATATTTCCCTCCCGGAATAGAAGTTAGACCATCAGAATATTCGTTGCCAAAACTTTAGAGCCCAAAACAGAACACAAACTACCTGTTCATCCTACAGTAAACTATTCGTCAAATATCTTTGAAATAAACTTCCTCGTATTAATTTGCTGACTATAGCGAACAACGAATTTAATATCCTTAAGGCAAGTATATATTGACTTTATCTTAATATTCACACAGTTCGATTAGTTTTTGTTATTTTCCAATACTTTCACATACTACCTTTTTTTATGAAGAAGATAGCAACAAATTCCCGTAACGCGATATTATAATGTAAAAATATAAAACAAAAAAAAATATATAAAATTACTGAAAATAGTCGTAGAAAAAAAAATTAGCTGTCAAGAAATACATTTCGGGAAAAACTAATTTTCTGCTGATAGTGGTTTTTTCAATTAATTAATGAGGGCGATGACTTCAGCAATTTTTGAAGAGAAGCTTTTATACTAGCGCTGTATTACTTTTTTCTCTATAGTAAAATGGTGAGACGAGCGTCACGGAAATAACGCCACGAAAAGGCGTCACGAAGTAGCGGTTCTTAAGATCGATTCACTACTTTCGATAAATTCATTTCTAGTCATTATATTTATATTTATTCTAAGCAGTTTTATACAGTGTGGAAACCACTTATGGAATAAAATTGTTTGTGTCCTTATTTTAGAAAATAATAAAAAACGTTGAGATACCTTAACTTTTAAATTTAAATGTGCTCTTTTTAAACATAAATTTAAATGTACCGGGTGATCCACGCAAGTCTGGCATCGTCCATAATCCTTATTTTTAATGAAATACCCTGTATATTTTTATGTTTTTAAAACATTCTTCACAACCTGATTTAAACGAACTATATCATGTAGGATATATAATAAATATTACAAGGTGAAATTTTAAAATTAATAATTTATCACGTGGTTATGGTGAAAATTTCTGTTTAGTAACCGTGTTAACATTTTTTGTCATGAATAACTTTAAAAACTGTCTAGATAGTCTGCCAATTAAACTAGATCGGTAAATAATGCTGATTGTTGTTAATCAGTTGTTGGTGTGTTGACCATTTTACAATAAAATAATAAATTCCTAATTAAAAGCTATATATTATTTATCGTATGGAGGGAAGACAACAGGACCATCAGGTAATGAATACGGATCATCTAGATGTTCAATTTCATCTAATCACTCATTGAAAGTCAACGGTTTCGTTCACTAACTAAAATGTTGCAAAATTTTATGACTGAGTAGCCTGTTATCCTACCGTATGTGATAACATACAGTCGTTTTTGAGGATTATTTTTCCCAGAAAAAGAAATAAATGTTGATAACAGTAATAACTGTAGTAAAATATAATGAAAAACGAAAGTAAATGTTAAAACTTTTTGAGAAAATAGTGCCATAGTGTGCTCAAAATACCTCACTTCTTTTTATCCATTTTGTATGTACCACGTGCGCTAATATTTATTACAATCTTTCGACAGCTTACTTAGATAATTGTTGACTGTAGATAAATGCAAACTGAAATGCATATTTAAAAAGCAGGCTAGGTTGTGACACCTATTTAATAATAGTAAAAGTCGAATAATACAGGAATTTGTAATGAGTATGTTTAAAGGACAGTAGGAGTATGTTGGTTAATTATAGAGAATAGCAACTCTGAAGTATCACAATCATTCTCTGGCAAAACTATACCTTTTAATTACTTAGTTATATATTTTTACAATAATTCAATGGAATTGTGTGGGATTCTATTCGAGATATGAAGGATCCCAACAATTAATCGCAGAAATAGAGGAAAATTTTATATGTTTACAAGAGACTAACTTTAAAGATGCCAAAATTGGATAACTTAAAATCTACGAAAGATATCAGTGTTTAAGCAAGGACTACCTAGTATCCAGCGACAGCACCTCAATTTTAATCTCTAAAGATCCGTTTTCTACATATTACATATTTACTACTAGCATTCGCAGTCTCCATCTGGTGGTCCAGCTAAATTACGGCACGTAGCATTTACGTAATACCACAGAACTACAAATTTTCAGAAGAGTAACTGTATGATCTAGTCCATTAACCCCCCATTTCTTATCTTCTTGTGGGCGACTTCAGTATTATGTGGGGTTCTGATAAAAAGTTTGAAAAAAAAGTCATTGAAAACATATTAAATTATTTTAGCACATGACTCTTGAGCTTTTCTGATCCAAAGTCATAATCTCTACTAAACTGGCATGTCCTTGATAGTCTCTTTAATAGCAATCACTTTCCAGTTCTGATTTCCAACAGCGATGATAAATTAAACAATTATTATGTAACCAAATGGCAAATCTCCATTGCAGATTGGATGATTGGCTTCTGCTCGTATCTCGAAAAAAACTTCCACTCCTATCCCTTTCTGATGACGTAGAAAAAATCTCTAAACCTTTCTATCTACTGCAGCTGAACTACATATTTACCAGACTTCTACATCATATATAGGAAAGCAAGTACCATTGTGAAATAAGAATTATGAACATCCAGTTTGTCAATGCAAAAAAGCATTAAACATATTTTGTGCAATTTAAAAAAAAACTAAAGGCCTGAGAAAAATACGTTTTAAAAGAAAACAACAAAATTTCATGGAGACAGTATACTTTGTCACTAAAATCCAACACCCCTTCTGCCCAAGTATGGACGAAAATATGATAACTGGAAGAAATAAAGCGAAGAATAATCCTAGCAAACAAATGCTATTTTGGACTGAGTATGAGAAGCAGAAACTTAAGCCAAAAAACAAAAATAACCATATACAAAACCCTTATAAAACCAGTATTGACATATGGATCGGAGACATGGACCATTAAAAGGCAGATGAAAACATCCTGCTTATATTTGAACGAAGGATCCTGAGAAGAATATTCGGTGGCATATGTGAAAATGGTGTTTAGAGAAGGAGGTACAACTACGAAATATATCACAGATATAAACATATTTAATGGTAAAGACGTAGTATCTCTTCTAAAAATAGAAGACTAAATGGGCAGGACATCTGGCAAGGTCACAGCAGAACAACTCTCCTAGAAGCAATCCTTATGTCACCTGTGGAACCTGTGGGAAGTAGAACTATGGTAGGGCCAAGACTTAGATGAAGGGATGGTGTAGATGGGGATAATAGAAAATAGGCCGCAGCAAACTGGCAACAGTTGGCAATGGATCGAACTGACTGGAGTAATAGACTTAGGAAGGTACAGGCACTTTTATAGGGCTGTAGCACCAACGATAATGATGATTTCAGCACAATTATTGTCACTCTCAAAGTTTGTTCTCAAAAAAAGGAAATGGTTTTTTATCACGAAATATCTCATGGCTCTGCAATTAGCTAATCTTCTTATTTTTCACATCGACTTTTCTATTTATTATTTGTTTTTTCAACTCGGCAGTCCAAAAAAATTCAGTAGATAGCATTCGCGTAACTTTAAATTTGTTTGTTGTCCGACACGTTTCCATAATTTTTATATAATCCTCTAACAATTAAAGTCGTTGTTGATATTTTAGTGCACACTCCACGTCTAAAACATCAGAATCATTTGGTAGAAAATTGTGGTCTGATATGAAGAAACGTATGCCACGTCTTTTTAAAGAAGAATGTGAGTGCAACTCAGCTTTAAGAATTAATGCCAGTTTAAAGTTGCCGTTTTGACAGCCACAAGAATCCAACCATAAGATTAATTCAGTTATATTGTCAGGTATATTTTCTTTAATATGCTTTATTAAGCATGAACCTGGCTCCGCGACCTACCTCCTTTTTTCCGTCCAGACGTAAAAATGACGTTTTTTGGTGGAACCAGAGTAAGTGCCTAAACTATACAACCAAATTTGTCTTGTATAAAATAGAATCCCCATTGCTAACCGTGGTAATGGTAGTGTTTTTTCTAAATCATATATTGGACACTGCAATTTTTTTATATAATTGTGCTCTTCCTTGAGTTTTTCTTTTTCGTTGGCAGAAAAGGCATTTTGGATTCTACTGTGATAGGTGTCGCATGTATTGCAGGAGTCTTTTTTTAATGTTTTAAATTTTAAATTAAATTTGGTTAAAAATATACGTCTGTATGTTTGAAAACTAACTAGATTTTTATTTACTTCTTTAATTTTTTGTACATCAAAGACAAAAAGTAATTTCTGGAGTTAGAAATAATTGAGCTTCAGAACTTTGGGAACTGCGGTAATGACTTTCGTATTTTGATATATTGTTTATTTGGTCGATAACTACTTGTTGTCTTCGTTCATCTATCTTCTTGTTTCCCTCTTGTGATTGTCCCCTTTTATCTGTTCACAGTTTGTTTTTTGTTTGTTGTTTAAGTCTTTTGTGCTTCCATCTGTGGAAAGCGTCGTACCTCATTATCTCTCGCAATATGTGGCTGGGGTGGTTCTCTATCCCCGCGAACTTTGTCCTAGCTTTTTCTTACATTGTACCAGTCACTCAGATTTGTTATAGTTCTTTAAAGAGGAATCTTTCTGCTACGTATCTCGGTACGTTATCTGTTTCTCTTAGGCTGTTGTTATGTGCCGCTTATATTTTCTTTTTTGATGTATTGCATATGTGTCCCCATGCGAGAGATGCATATGTTAGTATAGGAAGAATTATACTATTTATTAATCTTATTTTTGTTTTCAGTCTGCTTTATGCAAGTTTGCTCTTTCCTCCTGCTAGGTCTCTTATTGATGCTCTTGTCATGTTGGCTTTTTGTACTGTAGCTTCTACATGTTTGCTAAACGTTTAGCCTTTGTCCATGATTACTCCGAGGTATTTTGCTTCACTTTTCCACTCGATGGGATTGTCTTGCACACTTACCTGTTCTTCTGGTTGTTGGTGCCTCTTTTTGAAAAGTAGAGCCTGTGTGTTTTCGGAGTTTATAGCGATTTTCCATTTTAAACTTTATTCTTCTGTGTCGGCTAGCGCTGTTTGTAAGTTGTTTACCACTATGTCTACATTTCCGTGTTTGGTCGCTACCGCTGTATCGTTGGCATAGAGGCTTAGTAGTGTACCGGTTGTTCTAGGTATATCTGCTGTGTATATCGTGTACAGTATTAGGTGACAGTACCGCTCCCTGTGGCACTCCAGCCTCCGGGTTCCCGAGTTCGGATAGGACTTGTCCTATCCGGACTCTGAAACTACGATTGCTCAAGTACGAAGAGATTAGTCTTGTCATTGCTCCGCTGTAACCGTATCTTCTCATTTTGTAGATCAGTCCTTTATGCCAGACTGTCGAAAGCTTTGCTTACATCTAGGAAAGCAGCTTCTGTGAATTATTTATCATTAAATCCAGTTGCTACGTACTTTGTTAATCTGAGTACTTGTAGCTCACTCTAGTGTTCTGATCTACAACCGAATTGGTCTTCAGATATTATATCTAATCTGTTTGTTTCAGCTTGGAGTCTGCTAAGTATTATTCTCTCTACAATCTTGCTGATTGCAGCTGGTAAGCTTATTGGCCTGTAGCTTTGCGGGAATAAGCTTTTTTTTCGAGCTTTGGTAACATTATGACATGGGCCACTTTCCATCTGTTTGGGAATTTCTTGAATGTTAGCATCGCGTTGATTATATTTATTAGATATACTATGGCTCTCGCTGGTAAGTATTTCAGAGCCCTGTTCGTTATTTGATCGGGACCAGGTACTTTTCTGACGAGCTATTGGGATTACGAGGGATTGGATTTGTGTCGTTTCTGAGTATTCTATGGAGCCTCCAAATATTTTGCATATTTGGTCCTTGCTCCTCCATGTCTCTTATGTGGTTTTCCCAGCTTTCACTGCGGTGTTGTTGTAGTGCTGTTTTGACCTCTTTGTTGAGCCTATTTGCTCTGTTTTTACCTGCCTGGTTCCTTGTCCTTCTTGCTGTCTGCTTTGCTCGTTCCTTTTCCCCTATTAAATCTTTTATTTCTTGTGGTATATCCTTAAATCTTCTCGTGTGCATTTCTACTTCCTCTTCTTAAGTGCTGTTTCTGAGTGCTTGTTAGATGATGTTTTACAACTCTAGAACTCTGTCTTTTATTTCTCGTTGGTTGTTTATCACTGGAACTATGTTAATTTGAGCGCTCACGAGTCTTTTAAAGTTTTTCCACTTTGCTTTCTTTTTAACTCTTTTGATTGTATATGCAAGCAATATGCGTTTAACAGAAAATCCGCTCCCTAGTCATGATGTTCTTTGCTCGCACTCCGCTATTTTTCTGTAATAAGTGGTTTTACGTAAAATGCTTTCATTCTGGTATACTTGACAGATTTCAGCTTTAAGTACTCGTACGTAACTTGTAGATATTTTTTTTATCTCCAGTTTATACGACATATTAAAGTGAAAATATCAAAATATATAAATCTCAACTGACAGTAAACATAGTAAACAGACTTTTAGTTTTAAAGGCAACTTAATAGTATTTTGTTTTTTTAATATTAAGCCAATGAATTTTGCATCAAAACTTTAAGGACATATTTTAAAGAAATAGGTAGTAATAAACTTAGGCGATAGTATTGTAAGAAGTATGAGCTGTCCATAACATATTTTGTAGTTTCAACTCTGTACATAAGTACATTGTTTTTTGTAGGAAATAAATTTAATTTAAAATAAACACTAAATATAGTGGAGGTTGAATATTGTCATTGGGTTCATCTCCATTTGTCTAAGGGGTTATTAAAGATCCAGTGTATAGTTGAAATAAAACCTTTTTAATAACTTTTTAGTGATTTTTTGTGTATTTCAAATAATTTTACAATATGGTTTTAAAAGTAATTAAAGAATTCAATAATTTTTGGTATAAAAATTCTAAAATATGTCAGTTATTATTTATTTTTCAGGATTTGGTTACGTTGTTTGTCAAACAAACGATCCATTATACACTGATTTAACACCCGTAAATGTTAATAGCGGTTCAGTCAATCTCTTTTTGGAAGTTGATTTTCATTTTGCTGGGCTGTTCTTAACAATACATCAATATTAGGGTAATGACAGATAGGAAAACTTTCCCGAGAACGGTTAGAAACTCAATATAACCCCCATAAGATTGCACTCAGAAGCCATTATAAGTTTACAACTCACTTAACCGCGACCCAAACCATCATTTTCGATTTGCTTGGAGTTGGAAATTTGCATCGGACCTTTAATTAAAAAGTCAACAGGAACTTACGCGTATGAGTTTATACTGCTTTGATCTCGTACATAAAAAAACGGTACGGAACTTTTTTCATTATAATATTTTTCATAGTTCTCACTTTTAAGCCTTGCATTATGAAAAAGGTAAGAGCAATTCAGATCTGGCATTTTATTAATTTTAATAAACATGAAAGATAAAATAAATATATTACAATAAAATGGTCCAATCGAAAATACACGTTATTTACGAAATAAGCCGCAATTACATAAGTTCCGACTTGTTTAAAACAAAAGTGGCTAACAATAATTTATAAAACTAATCAGATTCCTGAAACTAAACAAATAAACCTAAAGCTAAGATTAATACCATTACAAAAATTAATAATATACTTAACATTCTTCCGGGTTGAACCGCGTCAATTATCATTATTCCCAGCTTTCCATATCCGCTTTGATGTCTTCTTCAGGTCTTTGAGGTCTGTCTCCCGAGCCCCCAGACACTACCACACTTATCAGTAACCAATGCAGTACTGTATGTAATGTATATGTATGTGCATTTATTTAAACAAAATACGCGCATCATAAGCTGTTTAAATATATTAATTTAATAAAATATTAGGTAATTATTGTTATTATAAAATAAAACAATACTTTTAAACAATTGACTTATTAGATATATATATATATATATATATATATATATATATATATATATATATATATTATATATATATATATATATATATATATATACATTATATATATATATATATATATATATATATATATATATATATATATATATATATATTATATATAAACTAAGGTACACTCGAAGAGTGGTGGGTTTTTCGGTCAAAGTGGAGAAATAAAAGACAAAGAAGGTGGCTACTTCATCTATTTATTGAAGACGTTTCGCTTTCTGCTCAGAAAGCATCATCAGTTCATCTAAAAAGAACAATATGAAACCAAACATCCATAGAGAAGTTACAACAAAAGTGTGTTACCTTACAAAGACATGTAGCAGTCAATGATGTTAAAAATATGAAAAAGCTTACGAAACTGGACATTCAGAGTTAACGTTGTATAAAACAATTAATTGAAACTAGGTATAGTTTGCAATTTAACAAAATTAGAACAGCAAAAGAACATGTGATAAACATACATGTATAAAAAAGTTATTATAAAAACTTAAGTAAAAAATATTAAGGTTTATTTTAAAGTGTAAAGAACTAGAAAGATCATAAGAAAGCACTTCCAACAAATTTATTTAACAAATTAGATTTTAATTTTAACTTTAGGTAACATTATAAGTTATTTAAGATTAATAGTAATAAGATAAAATTTACAGGTTTAACACCCACGCAAACAACGTGAAGAGAGGTGGCCTTGAGGTCAAAATGACATAAACAGCAAGGCAACCTACCAACCTCTATATAATAAGGCGGTATATTCAAAAAAATGTGATAAATTTGGTTGACAGCTTGTCGTTAAAAAACCAAACAATGAAAGGATAAGGTGGTTAAGATCACCATTTACCCCACAGTGATTGATCTGTCAACAAAGAACAAAGCATGCGAAGTCAATCCAAAATATCATATATTATAATATTATGACGTCACTAGTTAGCCAGCTAACAGGTGAAGATTAATACAACTTCCACAGTCCAAAGGTTCAAACATTTAGGACCGTAATGAAAAAGATTCTATGAATCAATTTCAGTTTAAATTTTATCAAACAAGTTCATCAAAAAGAACAATTACTTAATTATGTAAAAGTGATATTGACAAATATAATAAAATCTAAGTTGATAAATCTTAGTTAAGGAAGGAATAATACAAACACTAATATTGCTAAATTTTTAACTGACATCTTATCTAAATCTTATAATTATAATAACAACTTTAATATTGTTGATTCTTTTCATTTTAGTGAATTTATTAATAATTTTGAACTTCCACAAGGCTACATTTTAGTGAGTTTTGATGTGGTATCTCTTTTCACTAATTTACCTCTTTCTAGCGTTATTACCTCCTTAAGAAATCACTGGAACTCCATCCAACCTAACTGTCCTGTATCCTGGGATGTATTTGCAGAACTTTTACAATTAATATTTGACACTAATTTTTTGGTCTTCAACGACAAATATTACCTTCAAATTTTTGGGACACCTATGGGTTCCTCAATCTCTCCCATCCTGGTTAACTATGTACCGGATGATTTAGTATCTGACCGTCTTGGTCGTTTAGATTTCCAAATCCCTTTTATTAAACGGTATGTTGATGACTTAACTCTGAGATAGCGCGTAGACAAGATTCAGGCCACCTTGTCTTTATTCAATGAGTTTGATCCTCATTTACAGTTCACTGTTGAACTTGAGGACTCTAACACAAATAGTATTCCCTTCTTAGACATGCGTGTCATTAGAATGGGAGATAACACCCTTACTACAAGTTGGTACAGGAAACCAATGGCCTCTAATAGGTTTCTCAACTACCACTCTTGTCATCCCTTTAAATATAAATTAAACCTTATTAAAGCTTTTAGCTGCAGGCTAAATATACTGATACATCCGATTAATCGAAGGGAATCCTTTCAATTACTTAAAAATATTCTGATTGAGAATTCCTATCCATCCTCCCTTATTAATAAATACCTTTACGTTCAAAGTTATGGTTCTTCTTTAAATGACATACCCAATGGTGACCAACTCAGAATAATATCAAATAATTCAATTAATAACACTGTTCTGCCTAATACTGTACTTGGGAATCCAAATACCCATTACTCATCTTTACCTTATTTTCCTCAAGTTACTGAGAAACTCGTTAAACTGTACAAACATAACAACGTACCGGTTAAAATTGCTATTAAGAATGCTAAGACTGTCAGGAATTTGTTTTCTAAAACTAAAACACCTCTGTCCCTTCTGGAACAAGTTAATGTTATATATCATATACCTTGTGCTAAGTGTGACTCATGTTATATCGATCAGACAGGGAGATCACTGAGAGGGCGTCTTACGACACACCGCAGTGATATTAAGTTATCTAAGCATACTTGTGCTCTTGCTCAACATGCAAGATTACATTTTATTATATTTGTCAATATCACTTTTACATAATTAAGTAATTGTTCTTTTTGATGAACTTGTTTGATAAAATTTAAACTGAAATTGATTCATAGAATCTTTTTCATTACGGTCCTAAATGTTTGAACCTTTGGACTGTGGAAGTTGTATTAATCTTCACCTGTTAGCTGGCTAACTAGTGACGTCATAATATTATAATATATGATATTTTGGATTGACTTCGCATGCTTTGTTCTTTGTTGACAGATCAATCACTGTGGGGTAAATGGTGATCTTAACCACCTTATCCTTTCATTGTTTGGTTTTTTAACGACAAGCTGTCAACCAAATTTATCACATTTTTTGAATATACCGCCTTATTATATAGAGGTTGGTAGGTTGCCTTGCTGTTTATGTCATTTTGACCTCAAGGCCACCTCTCTTCACGTTGTTTGCGTGGGTGTTAAACCTGTAAATTCATTTATCGGCGAGACTCAGTAAGCTAAAGACTGGTAACTTCATTTTATCTTATTACTATTAATCTTAAATAACTTATAATATTACCTTAAGTTAAAATTAAAATCTAATTTATTAAATAAATTTGTTGGAAGTGCATTCTTATGATCTTTCTAGTTCTTTACACTTTAAAATAAACCTTAATGTTTTTTACTTAAGTTTTTATAATAACTTTTTTATACATGTATGTTTATCACATGTTCTTTTGCTGTTCTAATTTTGTTAAATTGCAAACCATACCTAGTTTCAATTAAATGTTTTATACAACGTTAACTCTGAATGTCCAGTTTCGTAAGCTTTTTCATATTTTTAACATCATTGACTGTTACATGTCTTTGTAAGGTAACACACTTTTGTTGTAACTTCTCTATGGATGTTTGGTTTCATATTGTTCTTTTTAGATGAACTGATGATGCTTTCTGAGCAGAAAGCGAAACGTCTTCAATAAATAGATGAAGTAGCCACCTTTTTTGTCTTTTATTTCTCCACTTTGACCGAAAAACCCACCACTCTTCGAGTGTACCTTAGTTTATTTTGGATTGACGGTCGTACTCCTTTTCTCGATATATATATATATATATATATATATATATATATATATATATATATATATATATATATATATATACATATAGTTATTGATTTAACCCTTAACTGTTGATGCGAGGTGATACGAGCCCCAACAGATTTTTAAAGTGACATATGTCCTAGCTAATGTAGCGCGACTACTTGACCGCCTCAGTATACTTCATTCACAATAATTATAAGAACTGACTTATGCAGAATTTAAAAGTATCCCGCTGATAAAGTCGAAGCCATAAAGGGATTTGCCTCTTCAGGTAAATAGTAAAAAGAGCCGGCTTAACGAATTTTATATTTTATTTGTCATTTATTGTCTCGATTCTTTATTAAATATATCCAAATTTTGAAACTCATAAATAATTTTTGTTTTGTTAAAAAAATTGCAAGTAAAATAATAAAATGGTGCAGTGAAAATTAAAATGAATTAATGTAGATATATACCTATAGCTAAATATGATTATATTTTATACTTCATGTAAGGAAAGAAGTGTTTTAATTGTTAGTAAGGTATAAAGTATGTCTGAAAAAGTTGACAACAAATGGGAAATTTCTTTATTATTAATTTCATGAAAAAAACTATTCTTCATAAACATTTCTGCATTTCATGGAAATCAATAATCAATAATCAAATTTATAAAATATTAAGTGGTATACTCCGAAAATCAAAAATATTGATTTATGCTTAAAAGTGAAGTGCTTTTAAATTTAGGTGCAGCATAAAATGTTATTTTAATTTGGTTGTAGGATTTAAAAATTATTTTTAAATTTAGATTCATGGCCTTTTAATGATGTATCAGTAGGTGCATTAATTTTTAATTTTATTTCTAATTTACCTTATTCAATATACAAAATCACCAAATGCAAAAGTATTTTTTTATTTACTTTTTAATTTAAATGTATTATTTAATTATTAGAAGGCCATGAATCTAAACTTGGACATAATTTTTAATAGCTACAAACATTTTAAAATTACATTTTCTTGCATATCTAAATTTAAAATCACTTTCCTCTTCAGTATTAATTAATAATTTTAATTTTTCTATCTACCACTTAATATTTTATAAGATTATCTGTTAATGATTTCTATGTGATGCATAACCTTTAATGAATAATAATTTTTTTTCGTAAAATTATTAATAAAGAATATTTCCCATTTTTTGCCAACTTTTTCAGACATGAAACGGAAAACAAACATAACAAGTCAACATGAATAAATATGAAACTTTTAAAACGAGTAAATCGGTACTCACCGAAGGGACTTTAGACGTTCAGATACAATTAGCGTCTCTTTGTAAAGACAATGAAGTCGACTTTACTAAAGTAAGAAGAGATTTACTTAACACAGACACTACACAGTACTCTCCTGAGTTAGTGATAAGTTATAGTCTAAAAAAATCATTATGAAATTGACTGGCCAGTGTGAAAACTAGTGCCAATAAAACACAAAACACACACAAAACATTTTCTTCGTTGAGACTTAAAATAATGATTAATAACAATAATTATGGGAAATTTGTATGTTTATAAAAAGAGTTTTTTGACATTATGCTTGAATGATAATATTTGATCTGATTATATATACCTATATACAGTCGTGCTATGCTTGGCTATTATGGCGGTCCTGGCAGCTTTGGTAGCTGTGATAATTATACAACAATAGAGTATTTACAAGGGATTATTCAGTTTTACAGCTGTTATTAAAATAACTTTTTTAATGAGACACTAAATTTCTGGATACAGTATACCTTTCCATCAGTGTGTTGTGTGATATCGAGAGGGATAGTCGTGAGCAAATAGGTAAATGTTTACAAATTATACGGAAATAACTGCGCCGTGGGGACACTGTGTCCCCACCTCACCGGTTACGTTTTTTTTTAATAATTTTCAGTTGAAACTAGACCTGTCACGATATAATACAATGGATTCCGATAATCCTAGGTTTGAACAATGGGCTCAAAGTATTCTAGAAGCGGATGAGAGTGATTTCAGCGGTAACGATAACTCAGACAATGATCCCGACTATGTTAGCGAACACGAAACTGATTCAGAAATTTGAATGGGAGCCGGAAACCGTGGAACTTCTATTGGACGTTGAAGATAATATCCCGCAAAATGCGCACCTTCGGAGGTTAATTAGGACTTGGATCCATATGAGCATCAACAAACTCCAGGCCTTTCGAAAACGTACTATGGCAAAAATCGATAACTCTGAGATAGCGCG